>NC_138579.1:32075335-32345335 GCF_964289735.1 Phaethon aethereus | reverse complement strand
AAATAGCAATCCAATTAGCACTATATTCATTTTAACACATATGCAATATGTAACAAAAATCTAGAAGTTGTTTGTAACTGTGAAAAACCTTCTTGGTACTCAGTACTTCCTAGTGTAAGCTTTTTGCAGGACAATTAACCTTAGCATATAGAGCAGCAGCTCTGAAAATAAATACACTGGAAAACACAGAAGAAAGACATCATGGTTAATGCAAATTAATGTAATCATAGATTCAGGAAAAATAAACTACTCCAGTGCCACAGTTTATTTAGTTTTGTTACTTGACAGTCTTAACCTTTCTTTCTATTCCGGTGATTCATATTTATCATCATCTTTGTTGTGAAATGATTTTGCCAAAATATATTTATATTAATCCATCTTTTTTCCATTTTTGATTGATTCGTGAAACAAAAAAGCCCCAAACAAAATCAAGAATGGATCTATTTCACAATTATGCTTGCTCAGTGCACTAGGATTTTTTTATGGTGACTGAAGTCTTTTTCCTAGGATCCGTGTGTTACAGGCAGATTTTTTTTAACTGGAGCAAATTCAAGTGCAGCTTTCAGACCAGTCAAGCCCAAGAAACAGGCAGCAGGGCAGCCCTTCCTCAGCTTCTTTCTGCATTAGCCTTTCGTACTCAGTCTCCATCGACCTGTCAGAGACATCACAGTGATTGACTGCCCTGGCAGATGTGCCGCTATAACAGGTAACTTGATAATCCAGACCCATCTGTCTCTCAGTCCTCTTCAAATCACACTTTCAAAAATATTAGAGATTAGGGAGGGGTCAGATTCTTTGTTGTGATTTTTTTTAATGTAGGATATCTGTATTTCACAAAAGGTTACCCTTGGTAAATGAATGGTGTTGCACGGTACTTGAGCCATATCCCATTGAGAAGAGCTTCCTAACATTGTTCAGTGTCAGTGTTTCGGACCTGTGTTAACAATATCCAGAAAATTTAAAAACTTGCTTGTAGGATGTCTAAAATTAAAGACAGTTTTTTAGAACCACTGTGGTAATAATAGAATGATGTTTCAAAGATAACAGTTCCAATGTGAGACAGATGGGCTGTTTAACTGCACTTCGTGAGAGGAGGGGATCTGATTCAGTGGGAGTATTTTCACGTCTTCTCTTCAGTGCCCACAGCCTGGCAAATGTTGTGACATCATTAAGCTGAACTGCTGATTTTAGATGGGTTTGGAACAAGAATGGGCAGGGGTAACTCAAGCTTCCTGCTGAAATGTAGTTAACTAATTTACTCGTGTCACTATTTCTGATAATTACTTTTCACCAAAATATTTTGCTGTGCTTGTGTGTAGAGGATTTCATTCTACAAGTCAACACCCTAAGTGTTGTAGCCTCGCAGGATCTATCAACAGCTTCTATTAAGAGAGAATATAATCTTGGTGAGAGCAGTGGCTAACACTTCTCTTTTCTATTTCTCAGTAAAGTCTACTGCATACTCACTATCAAGGGATGTACATTGGCACAGATGACATAGTTCACAATATAAGGGGAAGTAACATACTGAAGCAAGCAAAACAAGGTAAAATGAATGACAACTGACAAAAAAGCAAGTGAACTCGGAATATTTTTTTTCAAATGAGAGGAATAAAAATATGTTAAGTGTGTACATAAGCAATGACACATGCAGAATAAAAAGAGATAAATAATGGGGGGAGGGGTAGAGGACTGAGAGTATGTAAAAGCAGAAAAGACCTCTCAGGTGCATACCTGCAAAGCTTTTGGATCATACTAGTAACTGAGCTGACATTGAGAGCCACAGCAAAATTAAAGCTTCATGCCTTCCTGAAAATTATGTTTAACAGCCTGGACCTACAACTTCAGCAGGATCTAAACCACTCAGGTGGTGCCTCTCATTTCATTAATAAATTTCAATGAGTAAATGAGATCAGTACGTTTTAGTGAAGGAATTTGTAATTATGAGCCTATTGCTTTGATTTTTGGAATGGGGAAAAAATTACAAAATTATTCACTTTTAATATGTTACATGATACGTATGGAGGATTTGTCGTGCACGGTCCTTTGTTCCAAAGCAAACCAGGTAGCATGACAATCATCACCCTGTCATGGTTCATGGAACAGAGCACTGGGGGAATCCAACATGCAGCTGGATACAGACTAACTGAGCCTTGGCACAGGCACAGGAAGGTGTAAAGGACTCATAAGGGATTACTTTGTGGATTAACCAGTCTTCTTTTTTCAAATGCACACAAGCTCTTCTAAATGGAATAATGACTGTGTTGTGGGAATCTAAAATGCCAACCTCACTTCTTGGGGTACTCAGGCTGGAGATGATGTGAAGAATTAAAACAATGAATTTTGAGTAGACGCAATTGCTATGGGCGTTTTATGACAGAGTTGTCTGACGATGGCTCTGTATGGTTGTAAGCCAAGGTAGGCTTCCTCCAAGAAAGCTGCTGCTTCATTTAATGTACATCTTCGGAACTTCTGGGTACTACTGCATTGGTCTGTTACAGGCATGTTCTATGTCAGTCTTGCATAAGACTTTATCTAGATTTTAGATAATTTATGAAATGAGTTCCTCATGCAATAATCTTTAAATAACATGCATGAAAATTTAAAAATGTAAACTTATCTCAATTTAATTAGTTATATCAAGGGAATTGTGCCTTTTTCTGAACAATGGTTATTTTCTCAGCTGGGAAAAAAGTTATCTAGAGACTAAACATTGGGACCTCATGGCAATCAGCACTCTTGAAATATTAGACTAGAAGTCACATCCAAATAAAATACATTTATAACCAGATATTGCCTCAGAAAGCCCAGACCTTGATCTGAGTTTATTTGATCACCTACTAACTTAGCAGTAAACATGTTAAAATATGCATATACAGTATGGAAAATATATGTTGGTATAAAGTCTTTGTACAGTGCTTAGAAATTAATGATATATGCATACGGGTAAGACGATATATAATAGTAACAATATGTCTATGACTTTAAAAAGAATTAAGTCTGTAAAAACACATCATGGTCACAAAATCTAATCAAATTATAATGAACTGTAAATGTACTTCACATTAATATAGAAAATAACTGTTCCAGTGTATCTTTCACTGCTAGGAGTCTGTCTTGCAAAATGAATAATCTGCGTTTATCCATTTGTCCTGGTGAGGTGCAGACTCACAAAGCTGTCTTTCAAGACTCAAACTGTAAGAATATATCACTAGAAATGCTGTATTCTGCATACAATAAACCATAAGATAGTAGGCCTGAAAAAAACAGTGGAGTGGGCTTGAATAAAATAATAGTGGAAGTATATCCATTCAAATAGTAGTACTCAGGGTGTGATTTGTGGTAAGACAATCTCAAGATTTCCACACTCAGATCTTTGAGAAATCTCATTTTGGTACAAAGGAGAAAATTAATTCTTTAGCACTATTATTCAGTCTTCTGTCTTAATCTAGCATAGCCAATAACACTGAGTCTGTGTTGTTTTAGGGCAGATACCAAAAGGTATCTGGAAGGTATGAGAGTTGACCATGCAAAGCTAAGAATGAATTTTGGACCAACAGGTTTCACTACGGTAGGGCCCTGAAATATCAATTGAAAGAAAGTTGTCTAAACAGGTTGAAAGGTTCAGTCTGCTTCTTCACTTAAAATGTTTGCAGAACAAATGAAGATTTTTCTTTGTTCCATCTTTGTGCACACCACAATATATATCATCTATGTAAATCGGAAAGAAAAAAAGAATTTTTTATTGTATTGTTATTATTTGAAATTTATTGTATTTTCTGATTATTTTTTTCCTTTATAAATCTAACAATTCCCAGACTTAATGTAAATACACATAAGATGAAGTTGTTTTTATGGTTGTTTAGATTTAACATGAAATATACGGACAGGACTTGATTCAAGGGATTAGAACTCACGTGTTTCTCCTAAGCTAACACTGTAACAGCTTGCTTAGTTGTGCTTTCTTATGGTGTTCTCTTCTCAAAGCTTCAGTGGAAAGGATAGAAAGTGACCCTCCTACACTTAAGTCGTTCTGTAGGACATCTCCTTTAAAAAACCGAAATGTAGGATTAGCCATCTATAGGCAATGCAGGAAAGGGAATCCATTGCTTGCATTTCACAGGAAAGGCAATTATATAAAAGTGAGACACCATTTTAATTTATCTCTTAGAAGACTGTAGCAGGTGCACTGCACTTTGTGAGGATCACAGTTTTTTAGGGCATGTAACAGGACTTTGAGACTTAACTGTTGAGTAACTTTCATGCACTTGGGAGAAGGAACGCCTGATTTGTGACACCCATTTTCATTTTGGTGGAAGCCAGCTGCTATTCTCACCAAAATATGAAGAAGTTCTGGGCACTAGGCATGTATGATTACGTACCTCAAGAACTTTGAAGGCAAAATATGAAGAATCCTCCAGAGATCAGAACAAATAATGAATTTCAATTATAGGCAGTTGCAACTGAAGATACTTTCTTCATGTAAGAACTTGCTTATTTTGGATCTGGTCCTAGGTTCACAAAGGACATAACATCTACATAAGACTAGATTTCTGTACCTAACAATGAGGTGCATCATAGCTCATGAGATGAGTAGAAAGACACTTTAAGTAGTCATTGGGTAACTGAAAAGATGAAGGTGCACTTCAAATATTGCCCTTCTCTGGGACCACAAATCTTAGACTGGGCTAGCCTGGAGGTAACATCCTCCCCTTGAGTTCCCAGAGCTAACTGTTTCCTAGAGTTAGGTGATGAAGTGTATTTAAAAAAATGAGGAAAGGGGGCAGATTTTTCTTGCAAAAAGTATCATTGAAAGTTTTAAATCAAGGCACTTTCCATATGTGTAGTCTTTTAGAATTTAGAGAACTCGCTGGTATAGGACACACATTCAGTTTTGTCTGACTGAAATAATTCATGAGAATATATTGAAGGTTTTTTTTTCCGAGAGGTTTTGGGCATTTTGTATAACTACACAGGTGTTTTTTGGGGTATAATTTAATTTTCTTTAAAATATTCCATTACAGGTATAATAGTTCTTGAATTGGAGAGCAAAATGAAAATGTGAATAAACATAGGTATCATTCTGTTACCTAATTGTGAGGCCACTTGTCTATGACGAAAGAAATTTACATTGTCTTTGCCATTTGGCAGTTTTAAGGCTTACTTTTTCTGCACGTGCTCAAAAGTACAGCTTCTGGAGAGCTTTGCTACCAAACTCTTCGGCACATTTCAGGTGCCCATAGGCTGCTCTAAAATGGGAACTTCTGGAAAACTGAAGTTTGTAAAGTAGTAGTTAGACACTTCTTATCGGAACTTACCTTTCATTATAGAAATACCCCTAGATAATAATGACAGTCCTATGCATCTGTTGGTGTGTAAATCCTTGGATTTCAGTGAAACGATACCACAGAGTATTTTTAATCTTTGAAATTTGAAATGCGCTTGAAAAATTATCTTAATTTAAAAAAAGAAAACAGCAACAACAAAAATAAGCCACAACAACAACAAAAACCAGCTTTCTGGTCATCAAGTTATGCTTAAGATTTTTCCAAAAGTCCTCTGCTGAACGATGTTTGGCTTTTCCAAACTGTGTTTGCTTCTGTTTTCTGAAAGATAACCACAGGTCTATGCATATTTTATGTCTGCCATTTTAATGCTATTTCTAGCTAATTATACCAATACAAGAATCCTAAAGCAAATATGATTTTAGCAATTTATATTATGAAAAGTATCTTGCCCTTAGTGTATACTGACAAGATCTGTACATGCAATTATTATTAGCAAGCACTCCACCTACTGGTTCAAATTATGCCAGGCAAGTAATCAAAAAAATAGTTCATTTTCTAATAAGAGCTTTACTGCCTAAGGGCACAATCGTTCTGGTCCCCAGTACTTCAAGTATTTATAGGTCTTCTGTGGAACCAATCAGGTAAACTGCTATTCAAATTCATTAGCAGAATTCACCTAATTTACTTTCACAAATGACTATCCTAACTAATATTTCCCAACCTTAGCTGTGAATGTCAATTGAATATATGCCAATAAAAAGCAAAAGATACAAACACCATGAGATGTTTTTCTTTTGGTATTTCCTACGTATGTGATCTGTATAAATGAGTTTTTTTTAGAGAAGGATTTAAAAAAAACATGAATAAAAATGCAGCCTGCCATAGTAAAAGTAAGCACTGAAAAATATGTAAATGCTGATTAAGCTCCTAATTCTTCATCTTTACAACCTTGATAAAGGCAATAGAGGAGAAAATACTGTGATACAGTAGCGGGCTTTTTAGCCGAATTAAGATAAAAGAAACCATTTATAGTTAGGAGATTTTAGTAAAATAAGTTTCCTTTTTTAAGATACATGCATGCACATACACGTATCAGCAAGCCATCTCTATTTATTTTTCAGTATAACTTGTTATGCAATTATTTGCATATAATCTGCATAAGGACTGGATATTATTTCTTTCACACACACATTTCCCACTGAACTCTATGGGACATTTGTGTATTCAGGGAATGCACAATTGCTGCTGGTAATTTACGGTTTAATACAGAAAATCAGATTAGGTATGGATTCTGAAGCAAGAGCTGCACCAAAATAGCCTTAGTTTAAGAAACTGTGTTGCAAGAAAGTATGTTATTTTTCCAGACATAAATATATTGCAGTGTATATATTTCTTAAATGGTCATTTGAATTTTGTTATTAAATTTCCATCAAGTACACTATCAATACTGAGGCATCTTAAGCGTGTTCATTTTCATTGGTATGATGAGGTCTTCTGCTTTCAGCAACTTTATGTAGTGTTAACTGAAACAAACACTGATACAATATGGTACCATGTGATAGGAAAGTCATGCACTAAGGTCTGAAGATTGTCTTTCCTGCCCATTCCAGCTGATGATGCTTCTCAATACTGCTTAGAAGCCTAATATAATAGTACACACGTCAATATCAACAAATGCCGTTGTGGGTGGAGTCACTCTTTAGAGGAAAGGATTTTAACACAGGAAAAAAAAAAGTAGCCCACTAAAATAAACACAAAACAAAGAATGTGGAAACACAACACAAATCTACCCAACAAAATTTACCTGACCCTTTAAGGCTCACCAAAACATGACAGAAGGTCCCCTTGATAGTCTGTATCATATATATGTTCTGAGACTGTGCTGCCCATATGTTCAATAAAACTGTTGAATCTCAAAGTTATAATAATTTGCAGCGAGGTGCCAGAACCAATTATTAAATATCATATGATCCAGCAGAGATGAAATAAAAATATACAGGGTCGATTTTACTGGCTCTGAACTGTTATGAAGATTATAAAATACTTAGAATTGCAGTTTAACTTAAGGGGAGTCTTAAACAGTTCCTTATGTTTAAATTTTGCTCACAGCAGAATATCAGAAGACAAATGCAGATGGTACATTTTTCTAGGTACAAAGAGAAGATTGCCCTTATCGTTATTGATTTGAATATCAATTTAGTTAAAAAAATATGCTATTATGATATCTTTTAATAGCGTAAACCTTTGTTCAAAAGAGCAAGTGACAGCCAAAAGTACAATTCAAGTGAGAAAAAAGGTACAGTGTGATTAGATCAGTGAATGATACCATCTCAGCCAAATAGCTGCCTATAGTGTGGAAAAAGAAGACACTTAGGACTAAGTGTAAACAGTCATTATTTATTTACCATGACATCTCTTAAACATGAATGAGTGAATGTTTTAAATACTAGTTCCCATCTTTTAGCCAAGGTCAACTGTTTCACACTGGTCTGTGCTTTTCTTCGTTGTAAAATCTAGAGGTTGACCTGAGATATTTATATAATTTTAAAATTGTTATTAAATACCAGGGAGGAGTTTTGCTGAAATTATTATTTATGAAGCTCCCCATAAAACCACTCAAATGTGCTTTCAAATTAACTCCAGAGCATCTTCCTACTCTATGTGTCTAAGAATTAAATATTGTATTATACAGTAGGGCAAAAAAAGTGTTTTATTTCTACCAGTGAATGCAACCTTGGTCTTAATGTATTATGGCTGCAAGCATCAAAATGTTGTTAATGCAGGAAAAAAAGTATTTCTGCCCTCAGTTATTGGAGCATTGCAAGAATAGGACCATGTTTGTCTATGTATGTTTACAGCACCTGTCAGCCGATACACGAGAAACAAGAAGAGTAATGTAAACTGATCCCTGCCTTTTGCTGAATATTTAATGCAGGCTGCTGGAAAGAAAAGCACAAACATTCTTCTTTTCCAAAGCCTGTCTTCCTTGCCCTCTTCTAATTTTCTCTGGGGAGGGATGGGTTTCGAACTTGGTCACTGCTAGTGCCCATTTGCTTCTGGATCTTTACTTTTCAGTCTTGGCTTTCTTCCTGTCTTCTGAAACTAAATTTACTTCATTCTAGCCACCTCACAGCAGACTTGTGTGTATATATTTTCAAGGAAATTTGATTGTCTATATAGATTTTTAAATCAGCTTTCGGATCAAGTTCAGAAATTTGTAAACTGTTGTGTTGTTGCGTCAGGCAATAGTGGAACACAGACCTCAGATGCACATCACCCAATGCTATAAAGTGATCTTTAAATGAGAAAACCAGGGCATAAGTAGATTAAAGTGGCCAACAATGAGAAAACAAGTGCCCATTCCAAGAGCAATTGTAAGAAATTTAAGCCTCAGGAAGTTGCATTATACATTTTATTAAATTGAGGGGATATTCACACTTACTGTGGCTTGAAATTTGAACCAGTATTTTCTGTCTTTGGTTATGTTACTTTAGGATTCCTTAATGGGCTGAAGATGTAATGCATAATATCATATGACTGCTTTAAGTTTGCAAGTTAGTTTCTCAAAAGTTGTAATTTAATTTAAATTGACAACTCTGCAATAAACCACTGTTCTCTCATAGCAAACAGTATCTGACCTAAAATGCATGTAACAAGACCCTAAGATTCTAACAAAATGCCACATCTTTGTCATTTTAACCTTGTTTGCAACAGAAAACATCTAATTTTGAGCACTGTTACCCATTAGCAGTATTTAAAACATTAGCTTTCAAAAAGATTTAAATCCTATTCATTTTCAGAGCCTGCTGTTTTCCCCATATTCAAGAGAGAATGAAAAAAGGATTGAGCATCCCATTGATGTACAAAGAATGAATTTATACATACTCCAAAGGAGTCCTTTTTAAAAGGACATCTTAAATGTGACCTCTTACATAGGAAAGTAGAGGATCTGATCAATGCCAGACAAGATAAACTGTGGCAGGGAAAATAATTTTTAAAATTACATGTAGTGCACTTTGTAAATTATGAAACATCATAATTTCTAAGAGGCTAACGTTTTGGTTAATCAAAGGAAATGAAAGAGGTGTGGTCTTCACATCTCTTGAATATTCAAAGAGTCATAGGTTGCTTTGCCAGTCTCAAGACCAACCTCTTCATGAGTGCCAGGTATACATTCTGTGATGTAAGATTGATTCAGAAGCTATACTGCGTCTGGTCAGCTGCCTGTGGAACAGTCGCTGCAGTTAGTTCCAGGTGGAAAATATAAAAACAATTATTTCCTGTGGGTGCTGGTTTGTTTAAGAGCTCCATGGTTCCACCTTCCTGAAGCTTGGAATATTCTCCTGGAAATAACATCATGAATTTTTATGCAAAGATACTTCTGCCAGTTTTGGGAGAAAGTAAAAACTGATTTGATCCCACTCTTTTCCCTCTGTTATTTTAGTGTATTCTTATGGAAAGTAACCTGTTATTTCCTTTATGCAGCACTGTCCTGAGGTAATGTCTACATTGCTGAAAAATACTGTAATTGAAAAAAAGAAAAGCTATTTCTGACACAGTGCCACCAATTCCTAGGTCCTAGAAATTAATATAGTCTCTTAAAACTTTAAGGGCTGCCACTTATAGGAAGGATTGACTTTGAATGTCAGAAGCACTCTTGCTCACAGGATTAACATGAGCTTGTTTTTTTAAACAACATGTTTGTGGTTTAATTTGGTTAGGCAATTTGGTAAGAATTTGAAGAGCTATTGGATTAAGGGTTGTAAAGGATGAACATATAATTAAAACCATGAAAAGTTAAACATAAGTTATTATATTCCAGTTTTGTCTTGTGCTGTCCCACATATTAATGTTTTGTTTTCCCCTATCACTTGTATTTTTCAGAAGTTAATCCTCTAACAATGAAAAGGGTTACAAATTCATAATGTGTCAAGGAGGATTGCATATTATTAGTTTTATGTGCATTCCTATATACATATGTATATTTCAGAAACACACACATACACATAGATATATGTATAATGAAATAGCTAAATATTTGGAGTTATTGTAAATGTCCATAAAAATACAAAAATTGTCTCTGGCCTGTTGTTTCTGTTAATAGCAAACAATATATAGTGCCATATACAGCACAGGTTAAGAAAAAGGTAAAGGTGAAAAACTTTACAAATCTTTTGCATAGATTAATAGGGAGGCCTTTCTAATATTTACTCTATGTACCTATCAATGTACATGATTTTTTTTCTGGTAACAGTATTTTTATTCATCTTCCTAGTGAATATGCATAACATGCGTCACTACACTGTTAAAACCTGGGGCAATTCCCAGTATGGGAGTGACTTTTAGTTGGAATAAGATAGAAAACAGTATTCACAGGTATCAGTGGCAAGAATGGGTGATTCACTGTATTGTGGAAAAGGAAGCTAAAGAGTGAATGCACTGTTATGTAAGTTTAGGTTATTTAGATTTGGTGGCTCATTTTGGATGCTACCTCCCCATGCAGTCAACGTTTCAGAAGGCAATTTAGAATACCTGAACAGCTTTTGTCTTTTAGCTCTGTAGGAGCTTTTTGATGAAGACAACTTAATGTGACACCCTCCAACTAAAAGAGCCTGGAGGAGGTTGAGATGTTACACTGTTTCAGAAAATATGCACTTGACGCTTGGTTTTGGTAAAGGCAGGGAATCAAAAAACTTGAATTAGGACTGATAGCATAAAAAAATACGTGGTTGTTTTTCTTATGTAAGAGAATATTTTTAGTTTCTGAGATGCCCCAAAACTTTATATTAGCTACCCTTCATCCTAACTTAGATTTCAGTGAGGACTAGGATACCCTTATGTGTCTCTAATGAAAGGCGTTGACACTAGGAAATAATTAAATAAGACTGATTCCATACACAGTCAATGGAAGGACTGACTGATTCCCATGGGTATTGGTTCATCCCTGTACTGTGTTTTCACTCCCTTCCTATGACTAATTCTTCTCTCCTCCTGTATTTTTTTGCTGTTAATAATCAATAAAAGTCAAATAAGGATAGAGACCAAGTTTGGAACAAGCAAATGTGAATATAATATGTTAGAAATAAATAAATACTAGCAGCATTAGTTTCTTATGATTACAAGCTAACTTGTGAGAAGTGTCAGGGAGGCATATTGCGGGTAAAGCATCTTTGAGGGAATGTATTATGATTAAGATTTCTAGGCAATATAAAAGAAATCCTATAAGCTGCAGATGATGGTTGCAGTTCCTGTTGCTTGTTTGAGCCATACATGTCAGTCAAGAGCCTAAATGTTGTACATGATTGTTTTGCTTGAAGTTGGATCTATGGAGTTGGGCTTTGAGATATGAAGTTGGGCCTTGACTGTTTTTCTTGAAGCTGGATCTATTATCTATGAAAAAGCATATAATTTTCTCCTTTCTTCTGGAAATCCTCCTTTCTGGAGATCCTTCCGTACTCTAAATGGTAAGGCTGAGCCAAAATTTTATAGGGAAATGTGTCATCCCTCTGCCCAGCTGACTGAGCTGCTTCAGTTTCCTTGTTCCAGGCATTTAATTCTAACTGCAAATGGGGAGAAAACAACAGGTTTGGGATCTTTCTCCTCCTGCAAGGCAAGATATCATTATGAAATCATAAACTTAATTTTTTGGGTTGTCAGCTTCCTTATTAATGTTCCATTGAAATTATGGTTTAGTGAAGAAATGAACCTCCAAAGAATGTTAGCTTTTGTAAATAGTCTTATAATTTCTTTATACACTAACTTGGTGTTATCTGCTTTAGTAGGTCAAAAGAAAAAGTAGGTAGGTCAAAAAAGAGGTATTGAATGGAGAATCTGAATGACAATCTATGCCACTATTAAAATCAGTACCGACAGCTTCCCAAAGCATTGGTGTTCTGTGGAAATGTAGCCGTATCATAAAAAGCTTTTAAATTTACACCCTTTTGATTTAGATCAAAGGTTTAGGTTTTTGATTTAGAACCGGAGATTTGTCTTCTGCTGAATTCTCTTCTTCATAGCTTTTTTCTGCATTTTATGTGTATCAGCCACAGAGAAATTCTTAAAGATATGAAATTAAAAATTCCACATCATGCTTTGAGTACTTCTCTCTCTAGCAATCTGTCTCTTAACATAATGCAAGCACACACAAACAGAGTCAAAGCCAGTCTGGTGTCCAGAATGAAATAGAAACCAAGACAGCATTCTGCAATACCAGCTACAGTCTCACAGGTGTGAAAGTGATCTGTCGAAATTGTCCTACGAATACTTGAAAAATGAATGGGGACGGTGAACCTGAAATGGCTCACAAGAGATGTTGAATCCTTCTTGACCTTAGGCTACAGTCTTGTCAGTCCCTTCTCTATAGACAATTAGAAGTGCAGTTAACTCCTACACCCCTGAAACTTCACAGGTTTCAGAATAATATTTAGTTGTACTCTTCCGGGAAGAAAAGTTGTAGTCACAGACTATGGAAAAAATTATATGCAGGTGGGCTGCCATAATTCAAGAATCTGACTTCATTTAGCACAGGAAGCTGAGGGTGTGAAAACATTAATGCTGACACACTATCCAGATGGCTAGTTTACCATGTGCAAGAAGACAGTACGGCAGTGATTATGCTGGAGCCAAAAATTACACGTGGAGATGGAACAAACTTCAAAAAGTCAGTCTCTTAAGTGTGCCATTATACAAATTAATCTAAACTGATATGTTCATCTATTGCTCTACTAAAAAATTACTGATAGAATATTGCAGACAAGCTGTTCTGAAAACCGAGATATTCTTTTATTGTTATTTTTATGATGCCTGAGATGCTCCATCACAACCTTTTCTGTACATCCATTCTTCATAATGTTTTATGAGAGTTCACCTATGCACTTGAAATACATGGATGCGTGTTACAATGAACATAGCAGATGAAGTCAATATTAGCACATTTTAATAGGCTTTCTAAAGCACAGGAATTGTATTACTTTGGGAGTGAGAGAAGGAATCTTAAAGGAATTTAAGGATTCTTATAATCACCTGTACAAACCTGCTAAGAACTAACTGGAAGTTCCGGTACCAAGCAAACTAATCTTCTCCTTGGTCAGGACTTACTTTCTTACTCAAATGAGTAGTTTAGTTCAGTTAGCTGTTTCAAAAACTTAGATTTTTTTTTAGTTAATTTTGGCTATAGCAAATAGTCATTGAACTGCAGCATTTACTTCAAAAATATTTGCCAGAATTGTTCTTAGAAAATTTTGAAACTGGAGAAATTCTGAATTTCTAGAAATCACTCTCTAGGATTAATGGTGGGAACATGAATTGTTTTATTTTTGCTTATGCAAATCAACTTTTCAAACAAGGCTTTATTTTCTTTCATAGGGTACTGTGTTCCTGCAGCAGAAATAGTAAAGAATAAATCCCCACAACTAACATAGCTGAGAGAAGTGGGCAGAGTGATCTACTATCTAGGAAGTCAGAACACTTGTCTTACTATATGATCTTGAAAAATTATTTTTTTCTCCTTTCTTCCCTGACTGTTTTGTTATTCAGACAAACTAGCATATAAGTGCTTTGACTCAAATATTTCCTTTTGCTGCGCGCTTTTATAGCACTCAACCCGATGGGGCTCCATCCCTATTGAGGCTGCAGAAATAATCAGAGTATTTTTTCTCCTTAAATTTATGTTTGAAAAACAGGGAAAACTCTCTTATCGATGTAAATGAAATAGGTATATATAGGATATAGCATAGCTTCATCTGATGCAGCTCAAAACATCTGAAATTTGAGTTAAAATTTAGTTATGTATGAAGCACAGTTGCATCAGACAGTAGCTTAACTGAATGATGCTGAGAGCAGATTCTGTGGAACAGGTTTCACGTTATGAGAAGAGGAGACTGAAATGCACAGTGCTGAACATGTGTTGGATAGCTTGTTTTCCACATAAAACCCCAAATTTATTAGGAAGGTCTATGGTGGTCTTGCAGTTTTTAAGAATTTTACAAAATGTTTGTCCACCTAAAGCAAGATGCTTCACTTAATCTCAAAACAGAAACTCATGCCGCAACCATAGCATTGAAAACCCTGTGGACAGGTCAATTTCCTTAGCTTGCTTCATTGCAGGTAGGTATGTGCAATCTTCCTTTTATCCTTTGAATGGTGCAATTGTGTGTATACAATGGATGGTGTTATTTGGTATTCTGCTTTCCTTTCAGAGCATACTATTCAATTTCTGTTCTAAAGAAAAAAAAAGAAAATATATTTTCTCAAAGTTCTTCTACTAACATTTCTATTTATTTATTTTTCTTTGTTTTATGGCACAGATAAGAACAATATCAACCATTTTTGAGACTGAAATGAGGCAAACAGAATTAAGATTAATTTCTGATGTTCTGTTAGCACTGCCTATCATGATGTCTAACAGCGTTTCTCTGTTTCCATATATTTCTTCATCGGTTTCTATGCCTAGGGTTGTTCACCTAACTGTTAGAATATAAGCTTCTTGGGGTGGGGACCGCCATTTTTTTTGTGTTAGTGCAGAACTAAGTGTAGTATGATTCTAGTACCTGACATTTAGAACAGCTTTTAGTAAAGGAATTGAAATTACAAGAAACTGATGTCTTTTTAATCTCCTTGTTCTTGGAAACAGCTAAAACTGATTTAGTTTAGTTGTTTCAGAATTATCAGACTAAATTAGACATTCAGCATGAAAAATTACAGACTAAAACAGTTAGTCTGGCAAAATTACAATTAACTGAAAGCAACCACATAAGGAAAAATGTCAAGCAACTCGAAAATAGGTCTCATACGCCTTATCAATAATGGGACAACGCATGTTTAGGCCAACTGTTTAGTAGTAAACAACTTCTACATACATATTCTAAAGAAAACATTAGCATTTAAAAAAAAAGCTGCTGTGTCTCAGTTTTGGTATGGGCATTTGCACACACTTAATGAATGGATTTTTGGAAGCTTCCTCAAAAATTTTTCAAGGTGTCTCTATGGTAAAATGAATATTATTCACTTTTTTCTATACAAATGCCAGTAGAAACTGGCAGACAACCTTCCGTCATTACATTCTAGTAGAACTACTATTGGAAAAATTCCTCTAATCTGTGAATGTCAGATCACATGGGCCTAACCTGGATGAGACCCATAAAGGTGTCTAGGTTACCTTAATAAGAACCAAAGAAGGCTGTCTGCTGACCGTAAACAGGAGAGGGAGCTCCAGAGATGCAAGAGCTATTCATGATGTTTTATTTGGTAATATAGGCAATTCAGAGATGTTTAATTTACATGAAGAAAATGCCACTAGAGGCTTTGAGTAAAATATCAGACACATGACAGACGTCATGTCTTGGAGAGTTAGCTGATTTTGTTTTGTTTTCATGTGCTTTGTGAAATCTTCCTGTAAACCACTCTTGCCATTCAGAGCTTGAGCATTACCAGAGTCTAAAAAGCTATTCATTGCACTGCTGCATAGTTGCTGCATGTATTGAATAACTGCGGTTATCATTAGAGGCATAGTATTAATCAACATGTGTTCCACACTGAAGTCCATGATGTTTTTCTGTAATGGAAAAATATAACAGCTACATTGTTCTAAATACTATATATGATATATTGCTTGTTACTTACTTTTGTGGCCAGGCAGTGTTTCTTGCAGATCCTTAAACCTAAATGATTTTTACAGTAAACATGGTTGCTCCTCTCTGTTGTTTATTTCATATTCAGAGCTAAAGTGTATTTGCTCATTCATGAAGCTGCCATATAGAACAGGAAGAAAATTAGATGAGTTACAACTTCTTTGCCACAGGAGTAGATTGTAGAGGAGTTGTGAAATGGAAAATGTTGAACTCTTCTCATTCTCCCATTTGACCCACTAAGACATCTGCCTTCCCTTTGGTTTGGTGAAAGCTGTCATTCTAAGCTAACATGATTAGTTCTTTGTTTTCTTTATTCTACCTTCTGGGTATATTGTATTTTACAAATCATAATTTTGATTAGTCATCAGCTTTGCAGGAATAAGTAAGAACAACTTGCCTTCAAGGACCTCCTACGTAATGCAAAAAATGATAATGAGGGAACATATGCAAGCAAAAATAATAATTAAAAAATGTTCTGTGCCTTTTGTCAATGTAAAAGAGGTTATGTATTTGAATTTTCAGTGAAACTCACACTGGACTGTTGTCACCAAACTGTTCTGTGCACCATTCTAGTTTCACAGATGTAATATCTAGTGCAGAGGAAAAGCAGTGTGACAAGGAGGGAATTGTAGTAAAAAAATCAATGGAGAGAGTCTTGAGAAAAGGAGAGTTGTAGGATCAGAAAAGGCTGGTATTAAATAGCTTTTTGGAATTATGTTCTAATTGGACCAACATTTACCTGTCCACCTCTCCAAGTCTAGGACTTCGTATGAGGTATGGATTAGTTCATTCTTCTGAAAAAAAGGACTGGGTAGATCTTACCTGTCTGTATTGTCTTTACACATAGAACTTGCTGAGGAAAATGCTGAGAATCGGTTTAGGTGTAACGCTACAAAACATTTTATCTTCGTGGCTACTTTTCTGTTTTACAAGACATGAAGTTAAGCTTAAGGGCAGCAGATTTCAGACTCTAACAGAATTCTTTATGTGAAATCATCAATTGTTATTTACAAATAGGCTATGTTAAATCTATGGAGTAAGGGGAGGTGGTGTGTCTGTATCAAAGAACACTGTATGTATGAAGATCTGTCATTATTATTCACCTCACTTTCTGAGTAGTCAATTTTGTATGACTGTTCAGGAAACTAAACTGAATTAGCCCTTTTGACCTCAGGAGTCTTACACAGTTAAATATTTATGAAACATCAGAACATGATAGTGGCTATTATGGCTCCTCAATTTTAGCAATTAATTTTATTGACAGAACAATAAGGATTGCTTCTTTATCAGTGTGGTAACATCATAATTCAATTTCTATTTGTTTAAAAAATCCAAACCAAGCCACTGCATCTTGCTTATGTGAAACGGGCAACTTCTGTCCTGATACAGCTCTACTAAAAAGCCATGTAAAGCCATGTATGTGTTTCACCATATGTGAGACTGTCATGTTGTCATAGTACACGTTATGCTTTCTTTCTCAACACATTAAAGATAATCAATATATTTTTTAAAGCACACAATCATTCTCTAAATCAATCGAAAACTTTTTCATGACATTTAATTTGCTTAATTTAACTCTCTCTAACCATTCTACTGTTATGTTTTGATTTTACTCAGCACATTGAATGCTGTGTTTTGTTTTCAACAGATGTGACTGAGTGCACTGGAGAACAATTTATGCATTAGACTCAGAATTTTAAATGAACATGCCCTCTAATGATTTCCTCAGTCTAAGCAGACACTTAAGAAGTGACACTGAAACCAAGAAAAATTACTTAAAGGATCAGTTACATCTAAAATGATGAAATCAATAACAATATTTTCTCTGGGATCCTTTCTCTTCGATAAGCAAAATCTTTACTTAAGTTAAAAGCCACATTAAAATTTAATCACAATCTGTGTGCTTTAGCAATTGATAATTTCTGGACATCTGTCTTCTGTTTTGTTAAAATCTTGTATTCCTTCTGGTTTTGTCTTGTCTTTTCATAGCAAGATTAGGTACATTTGAAATTTAAAAAAAATTAAAAAGGGTTTATAATTTAGGCTGGAAAATACCATGTCATATAAGCCTTTGTCATATTCTTTTTTACACATATAATTCTTAACCATAGTATAAAAAACCGCCCAAATTATAACCTCAAAATAATCATGTTGAAAGATAACAAAAATATTAGCTCTAATATGACCAGCAACCAACAAGACTGTTTTTCAAATTATATGTATCAATTCTATTTATCCTAAATAAAATCAGGATTTATTACAGTCAGTTTATAGAAGCTATTTTGTCTTTCTAAGTGTCTCTCTGCTATATTTTAGATATTTTTAACAATAACTTGGGCTTAGAGTAGTTGTAAAAGCATAGGAATGATGTTAATTGCATTTATACATGTTTCTGAAAACTTTTGCCTTTGCAAGGATAAAAGCTTAAGTGTTAAGATGATATATTTCATAATCTAAGAGTAGATTTTATAGGAACAACTACAGCAATTGCTGCTGTCCCTTGCTTCCTCTCCATCTAATTTCTCAGATGAGAGGAATAAAGAAAAACTATCTTTCACAAAACTTCCTTTGATTACAGCTCCATTCTCTGATCACCTAACATGTCTGCAGAGACTTGCAGTGATAATGTAGTATTTATTATAGAAGGACTATTTAGGAAAATCAATATGTTCAGTGTAGGCTGTGCATTTAAGTCTTGAAGGATGAAATAGCTGACATAGTAGTCATACTATAGTGTCTTGTGGTAAAACATTTTTCACTCTATTTCAGTGTGCTTGAGTTAATCAATAAGGTTAACTACATTTGTCAGGATTAGGGTCAATAAAATTTGTACTTGTTCAATATCAGAAGTAATGTAAGTGCTTGTATTTACTTTTGTCATAATTTGCATCAGCTGTTAATTAATTAAACTTCTGTTGAAATTAATAAATAAGTAATAATTAGATACATTAAAAAACATAATTCAGAATGAAGCAGATTGCTGTTTCTTGAAAATATAAGTATCCATATAGTATGTCAATTAAGAAAAAAACTGAAATATTCCAAATATGTCCACAATATGTCCAAATATGTCTGCAATATGTCCAAATGTATGCACAATATTACAAATTTCAGACTATTGCATATTTTAGCATATATAGTGTTTAGAATCTGTACATTAAAGATGATTATTCTGAAATTGTTGGAATTGATTACACCAATTTTTTAAAAGAAAATTACTTAATTTTTAAATTTATTTTATGCATTAAACATCTGGACGCTATATCATTAGATTTTTTATGCTATAATCTATAATAACACATCTACAGTCTGAAGAAATTACAGTTACCAAAATTATTGTTATTCTTCTGTTGTGCTTTTTAGGTACCTTTCAAACTGCCTCAAAAAGTATTCGTTTTCCATTAACATTTCACTTGCAACTTGTTTTAAAATATATTCTCCTGTCTTATTTGTAGAGTATTTTCTTCTTTCCTTCATCTGTTGCTTTTGATAATATTTCTATTTTGTATTTTGGAGAAGTGTTTTTTTGTCAAATATCTTGGGTTTTTTATTAATAGACATCATACTTTTTCTACTACTGAATAGGATACAGAGTGAAAATCTTTTTTAGAACAGAATAAATCGTAAATGTTGTATATTTATTAGGCACTAGAAGAACGAGGAATGGTATATCTTGAGGGATGATATCTCCAGCACTTCTATTTCAAGCGTGCATTCTTTGCAGGACTGAAACCTATATAATCATGTCCTAACTACTCCCATATAGGTTTACCGTTTTAGTTTTTTTCCTAATGCTAACACTTTCTCTTTAAGTCTTATGTGTTTTATTATGTTACTTTCCTCTTAATATCTACGAAGTTTGCTAACATTTACAAGATCTTTGGGTTATTACTCAATAAATCTTTATCATATTATCAGTTTACATTTTCAAACATAAACACAAACATATAAGCTAAATGATTCATGAATACAAATACTTTCCCCTTCTTGTCTTTTTAAAAGAGTTAAAGACACTAAATAATTTCAAATGAATGCACTAACTGTCTGCTTTTCTGAAAGCAAAAGCCAAATGAGTGGTTAAAAATATTGCAAGTTTGAAAATGCAAATGGTGTGATCCAAATATGCAGCCATATGTCCACAAGACACTCATTTTTTGGAAAATTTGTAAAGCTTTGAAGAAAAAATATATTTAGAGATTCATGGCCCTGCTCCCCCCCACCGCCTAAATGTAGTTAGACAACAACCACATTAAAATGAAATGTCAATAGTACTAGTAGTGCTGCCTTTATTGTATGTAACATATTTTTCTTAGAGTAGCACAATTGTTATACTGAATTGACACACTTTAACATGCTATAAAATTCTATATAAAGATGAGATACTTCCTCATAAAGTATTTTTTCTAAACACCTGAGGAGCTAATAGAAGCTCTTCAGGCTTAGATGCTCACCAAACTTTAACATATATTAGACTGTGTAATTTATGCTGCGAAGTTTGTCTAACCTTTAAGCAACTTTGCTCTGCTGATCACAGCATCAGTAACAATAGGGGATATGAGGCCAAATCCAAGTGGTTAAACCCCTAACAGGAAAATATCAATTAATCTTTTTCAATGGAGTTGAAGTATGGGTAATCCTCTCATTAAATAGTCTGAACTTTTCTCCCAGTAAACAAAAGACGGATAATGAGTGATGTGGTCTGACTTGTTTACATGGAGAATCTTCAAGAGGCTTAGGCTCAGCTTCTCAACACAGGGTTCTTCATAGTCACTTGTCACTAATTGCCCTTTTTAAAGACATTTGTGTCAGTTCAGAAATTCCAAAAAGAAAAAGTTTTCTGGTTTTAAAAATGATAATGCAAAATGTCAATATTTTTATCTGTTACACATTAATTTCATTGTTTGGAAAATTATCTTCCCAATTGATTAGTTAATGATATTTTATAACTTGCTGGTAACCTTAAGAAGTACTGTATTATGTTTCAGTGATGACTCGAATATTTTAGGTAAATACAGGTCTTGAAGAAAGCCTTCAGGGAAGTTCATTTTTGTTTGAAATATGAATAGGAAAAAAGATATTGTCTAGTTTACTTCTTTTACATAAAACATTGTATTTTCAGAAGTGCAAACTTAATTTACAGTATCAAGCTTTTGCTTGCTTCCTTGCTTGCTTCTCAAACCCAGGCTCAGAGGTCTAAGTTTTGGTTTAGCTTTGCCTAAGAATTCAGATAGAATCAGCCAAGTGCATTTAGTTCTATAATGCCCTTTCATTGTTCCTCCCAAGACACATTCTCCATCAGCAAGCTCAGTTGTCTTGGAACAAGATGAAGTGTTTTAGTATGTGGATATGAGAACCAATTCAGAAACAGTAAGGTTAAGAAATTTCAGTAGGGCTTTGCTGTGATAATTCAGAGCATCAGAGGCAGGGACTGATCATACCAGGCACAGAATATAAACGCAACTTTATAATGATTTCCTTTTCAACTGCTTCTGATACTCTTAAAGAAAAAAGTTATGGTACAGGATGCCAGGGATACTAAATCTTTTACAAACAAAGCTCCTATTTCCTTTAATGTTTAATTACATCAAGCAAAGATATACACTCTGGCCAATATTTTTTCATTAGATGGAGAGCAAAACCTTTAGTATAGAAAACAGAAAATAAGATACATAACGTTGTCTGTGATGAGGACTGCTATGATAAAGGGGAAGTTTGAATCCAAGGAATTTTCTCATTTCTTGCCATTTTCATACACAGTGAATTTGAAAGTCAGCATATTTTGCATATTTCATTTAACAATACTGTGATAATGAAAATTAAATCAACTGAGGGCAGCCCATGTCATGCTTTCACAGAAGAATGCAATGGGTGAATTCTTCAAATGTCCCATCTCCCTGTACTGTAAACCAAATCCTGAATTTGCCTGATTAGATCAAGAAATTATTTGTTTCATTTCCATCTGTTATCTCTACTTGATGAGGGTTTTTGCTGGGACAATGTTTCTCCAAATACATCTGAGTGTCTCTGACAAGCCATCAAAATCCTGCACGTATAGCAAACTAAGTATAAACAGAGGGGAAAAAAAAGAGCAAAAAAGCAAATATGGACAATATATTCCTTAAAATTATTTATTGCCTTCCAGGGAGATGAGGGAACGGATTTTTGAGGAACAATCCTGAGGGACAAGCTGTTCTAACAGCTCTGGGGATAGCTTTCCTCAACTCTATTTTCAAAGGTGTATTGGGGTAGTTAGTCGCGTAGTTTAAATTTGACTAATTCTTCTGAACTTCTTCAGCAACGTTTATTGTACTTTATTAATAGGTCAAAAGATCTGAAACCTTATATGAATTTTTAAAATTTCTTCTTTAGTAATGAACCAAAGCTCAACAGTGTTTCCTCCACTGTCCAGAAACACTGAAACATTTGTCTAGAGAATGCAGTTTCCTTGATGGTGTTCTTACTGATAGAGAAGAATAAGCTTACCAGGCATTTAACTTAAAAAAAAAAAAAAGGTCACAGCTATTATTTACACAGAGAGAGGAGCAAAACATGGAGGGAGCAATTCTTGCTGTAAAAGTAAACGTGAATATTCATTATCTGACCAGGCAAATCTTATTGTCTGAAATGTTGTGTTTTATGAAAAAAGGTCACAACCTTCTGTTTCAGGACATTTGGATGATGAACTGTCATCTAAAATAGGCTTCAGCTTCTCTTGTCTATTCTATCTAACCAGAAAATTTGTCCTGAATTTTCTTTGAATTTTGCAAGACAAAAGACACATTTCCCTGTTTCCACAACTGTGGCAGCCCTGATGGAAAAGCTTTTCCTTTTCATCTTCTTCATCTTCCATACAACTCAGTCACAACAGATTATGGTTATTTGGCCTGCGTTTGAGTAAATTTAATTCATTTGAATGATGAACAGAAGAGTGTGCATTTTCCGAGAACAGTCCTTATACTAAGAACAAGGCTGCTTAGACATAAGAAGGCAGAACTTTTGCATTTTGTGAAGACTTTTTAAATGATGTGCATATATATGTTTAAATGTAAGAAGGAATATTTGAATTGGTTTTAATAAACATCAGATAAGAATACCTTTGTTATTTAAGTAAAAGTCAGACATCTCCCCCAATGCTTTGTCTTTCATCAACTGTCACATTACCTCCTTGAGCTGCTAGAGTAACTTGAAGATCTCTTACAACCAGAAATGATAAATACTGTCCTCCTAATATAATTTTGTTCATTTTCTATTAACTGGAGTCACCTATACCTGTACTCAACTTAGAGGAAAAAAAGTTAAAAAAAAATTATCAGATTCAAGATTTACATTAATAATAATTGGTCTGATGGTTGTGGGAGTCACAGTCTCTGAGGTAATTTTTTGTCTACCTGGCTAGCTGGGTATTTAGCCTGGAATTTATCTACCTATAATCCCCTGCAGAAATGAGGAACTAAATATTTACATCACAATGCAATATCTGGTATTTAATAAAAGTCTGAAAATCCTTAAGGGCTCAGTCACGGTGAGTTTACTACTGCTTGGTAAGTGGCTATGTGAATTCCAGCTATGATTATAGTGCCTGTTGATGTGTGTATACAGTGAAAGAAGTTTAAGTTCAATTACCTCACAACTGACGAATTAAAATTGCACAGATGGTGTTTTCTTACATGTATCAATTGATGTGCATTAACTCATTATGCTACAGAAACTTAGTCTCTGAGAAGTCTGAGACCCAAAACTCTGGAAAAGTGAAATATTAGCAAATATTTTTGTGATGGTTGCATAGATGTTGCATACTTAGATTTTTTTAATCCTTGACTAATGCTAATAAAGACTTAACGGAACTTTAAAATTAGGCATTATCTTTATCTGCTTGGTATTTGACTTAATAACTGAATAACATCTACCCTGTACTTTAGAACATCTGAGTAGTCATCTATCTACATAGTTAGACACCTTTCATTCTTGGAAGTTCTTAACTACAGGGTTTGTTTTTTTTTTTTGAATGGAGATACAGCTTTAAATTTTCAGTGTGATTTGTGTTCTAAGTCACTGCAAATCTTTTAAAAATATATCATCTCAGCTCCAGGACTTATTCTTAATGGAGCTGCTTACCATAACGACTCTTCTAGGGCTTTACTGTAAAAACCTAAAATCAATATTAGAAGAATTTCATTTGTCTTTTGACTGAAAAGCCTGATGGTTGCCTAAATAAAAATATGCGGCCCACTCCAAGTTCTCTTAACAACTGAAATGTATTTTACTCCATCTACATTAACACAAATGTTTTAAGTTAATTTTTCTGCTATAAACTGCTCTTCTTTAACTCAGTTTAAAGGAACACACATGGTGAGAGTGAATTTGTACATTAAAGCTGTGCTGATGTAAGAGGTGCACAGATGCAAAAAGCTGAAGTCCTTCAGCTGCCCATCAGTCCCATTTGTCATGCCTTTTTCATCAGCTCCGACACATGAATCTTGCACTGAACCAAATCTACTCCTCAGTGTGGCAGAAAACTTTTACATTTCTCTTGTTGGGTTGGTTTTCTGCCAGGCTGGTGAATCGAATCACCTCAAAGCAGAGCTTGTAAAACTCAAGATCCAGCAAAATGGAGAAGAAAGAAGGAGAGGTGAAGGCCAGTTTCCCTCTTTTGGCAGCTCTAACGTGTAATTTCACCCTGAATTAACATAAAGGTATTTATATATTGCAGTAATATTAGAGTATGTAAACCTAAATAGAAAAGAGCTTCTCTGGATATTATCTTCCTTCTATCTTATTACATTACATGGAAGAAGAATGTATTTCATCCCTGGAGAAAGGGAAGTGATCTTTGCAAGAAGTCATTTAGAGGATAAGTTTCTTGAGAAACGTAATTCTTAGCAGAAGATAGTGTCCAGCTCTCTGAAAGGATAATTAATTTTTTTTTGTTGTTTTACAGCTATGGCAAGTCATTTACTATTTGTTCCTTTATTGCTTTTCTTGTAAGGTAAGGTCAACAATACTAAATATACATCAATGTTACAGTAGACTAATGTACTAAATACAAAATGTGTAGGATCCTCATGGCACATGGCACCCTATAGTAAGAGGAAGGTATTCTTTTTCATCTTCAGCACTATGAAGTAAAAATAATAGTAAACGTCTTGGATATAGTGCTTCAAACTGTTCTTCATACTCATTTTTATATGGACACAATACCCGCTTGCTAGTGCTGATTGGTACAAGAAACGGATATGTAACTCATGGTAATGTTTTAAAGCTATTTAGGTTCTGCATAATCAGATGCTGAGAACTTATTTGAAAAATTACAGTGGAAACTAAGGAAAAGAACACTGACAAACCTTTCATCTTATAACAAAAGGAGAGTTTCATCTTCCTATCAGGTCTAGTATGTCCCAGCTCCAGTCAGTGTGTGCTTCAGACTTAAAACAGTAGAAAATGGGATGGTAAGGAGAATCTAATACATTGTAAATATAGTCAGTGAGAGCATTTGATTGTAAAGTGTTGTTGGGATGTATGTAGGCAACCTGATTGGCTTTCCTAGTTCCTAGAAGCCTCTTCTTTTTCATCCTCTTAACGTATTAAAAGGAAGAAAAAAACAGCTATATTTGTACTTTTTAGCAGTCTAGCAATGTAAAGCTTTTTGTATATTTGCAGTGTTTGGTTATTACATTAGAGATGTTATAATCACACTCACCTAAATATGTACTAATCTAACAATATTAATCATCTTTGGGGTTTGTATTTTCACCCACTCCATTCTACACTTGTTTCTTCCCATGTACTAAGCCATTGAACTGATTCTCATGAAAATCTAAACAAAATATCTGGGGTTATATATGTGCTTAAAAATATGGACCTTTTGGAAAGAATCAATAAATATTTATCTTAATTATATGTTAATTTAGGGCAATGCAAAATATAGCTGCTGCATTCACATTAAATATATTTATTAATTCCTATATAATAATTAGTTCCATATTCCTGAAAAGCTGAATTTTGCTTAGAAATGTGCATAAGTACACCTCATATGTGTCATTCATTTATTTGAACCCCCAGTGTGTTTTCCCCATCACATATTATGAAAGCTGTGCCAAATTTTAAAATTTTCAGCAATTCTTCATACCTATCCAATCTCCATATCCACAGGAGTTTGTCAAGATCAGTTCAATAACTTACATGACCCTTTGTCTCTATTCATTGTTGCAGAGTGACCAAACCTATGAGGTCATTAGCTTGTCATTTTCCAAATCTTCCTTCATCCCTAAACTGTTGGTGTAGGAGATAGTCAAATGAGATAGGAATTTAACTCCTTTCAAGAAGCTTTTTCTGGCTCAGTGACTACTAATTTCCCCTTTTTCTTCTGTTGGAAAAAGTTCAGTTTCATCTAAAATTATCAGCAAGGGACCACATAGATTAAAGATGATTTCAAGGGACTATAGGCTGGCTTTCTATAATTTTGAATTAATTTCTGTGTGAACAAAGCCTCAGGTAAACCTTGTTTATGAAAACCAAATGAACTCAGTCCTAGAATGTTCATTCCACCCTAGTAATTAGAGCTGCTGATTAACACCTCACATTCACAGCACTTGCATAAACATAAATCTAAGCAACAGCAACAAAAAGTGTCATTAGAACAATCTGAAGAACAAGAAACCTGTCACCTGCTGCTGACACAGAAGTTTGTTGATTGAACTGAAATACGTTGCTGGCATATAATACTGCAAAGTAACAGGCAGAGATCTCCACCTCTCTGCAGCAGAGGCGAAATTATAAGTCATTGAGGGACCAGGGAGGAACAGAAAAAAGGATTCTGAATTTGGGCCTGATTTTGCCCTACATACCCTCTGTTCTTGCACATCTTCACTTTGAAATAATGAAGTGTGAATGGATGACATTTTGTGAACTGACTTTTGCCATTACTACTGAAAGCTCTCACTAGGAAAGAAGACAGAAAATGATATATCTTGCCTTGTGCTCGATTATCTTTTCCCATACTATGAGATAGTCCCCTGGTAAAAGTGGGAGCACTGTAAAATCAGATCCTTAACTATGTCCTCCTCAACATAGTAACAGAGAAGAGATAGCTACATGTGTTGATAAACGGTGAATGTTTCAGAAACTAAGAAGTGGATGGAGGATAGGCAAAGGACAAGTCATAAAATTTGTTTGGGGCTTCTTGGGTAAAAATGTCCCAGGACTTGCAAGGAGAGAGTTTATGCAAGTAAGATCTTCCTTAAAGAAGATTAAAAAAAGGCTTTTGGTATGTTTGCAGAGTCAAACAAGACACAGTGCCAGAATAGGAAACCTAGAATTCATTTTATTAAGATGATTAAAAAGATACTCACAGTTATCCTATCCTGGATATGTTTCTGAGAAATGTCTAAGTTACCAAGATAAAATGAGAGAGAAGAAAAAAAGAAAAAGACATGATTAAGAAGAGTGAGGAAGAGAGGTTTGATAAGTAGTCATTGGTGTTGACTGAGTTTTTTCCATGTTTCCCAAATTCACTTCTAAGATATTCTTAGGCTTTGTTTAATTTAATTTTTCTTATTTTCATATTTTCATAGGGAATGACTCATATTTGAATCTGCATTTTTACTTCTGCTTATCTAAGAACCTTGCAAATACCCTAACATAAAAGTACTCTGTGGGTTACCGTGCTAGTTACCCATTGACAGAAATCCAGTTAATTACAGTGGAAATTTCACCAGCAGAGGGCAAGACCTATTTACTATTCCAATTTTTCTTGTATTCATAATTTTAAAGTTAATATATGGTACAAATGAGAGCTGAATTTCATTTGTGAATCATAGAATTGTTTTGGTTGAAAGGAACCTTTTAAGGTCATCTAGTCCAACCCCCAGCAATGAGCAGGGGACATCTTCAACTAGGTCGGGTTGCTCAGAGCCCCGTCCAACCTGACCTTGAAAGTTTCCAGGGATGGGGCATCTACCACCTCTCTGGGCAACCTGTGCCCATGTTTCACCTCATGGTGAAAAATTTCTTCCTTCTATCTAGTCAAAATCTACCCTCTTTTAGTTTAAAAACATCACCCCTTGTCCTATTGCTACAGGCTCTGCTAAAAAGGCTGCCCCCATCTTTCTCAGAAGCCCCCTTTAAGTTCTGGAAAGCTGCAATAAAGTCTCCCTGGAGCCTTCTCTTCTCCAGGCTGAACAACCCCATCTCTCTCAGCCTATCTTCATAGGAGAGGTATTCCATCTTGCTGATCATTTCTGTAGCCTCCTCTGGACCCTCTCCAACAGGTCCATGTCTTTCCTGTGCTGAGGGCTCCAGAGCTGGATGCAGGACTCCAGGTGGGGTCTCACCAGAGTGGAGTAGAGGGGCAGAATCTCCTCCCTCGCCCTGCTGGCCACGCTGCTTTATCCAGCTATCCAGCCCAGGATATGGTTGGCCTTCTGGGCTGTGAGCACACATTGCTGGCTCATGTCCAGCTTTTCATCCACCAGTACCCCCGAGTCCTTCTTGGCAGGGCTGCTCTCAATCCCTTCATCCCCCAGCCTGTATTGATACTGGGGGTTGCCCCGACCCAATTGCAGGACTCTGCAGCTGGCTTTGTTGAACCTCGTGAGGTTCACATGGGCGAATTCCTCGAGCTTGTCCAGGTCCCTCTGGATGGCATCCCATTCCTCAGGCACATGAACTGCACCACTGAGCTTGGTGTCATCTGCAAACTTGCTGAGGGTGCTCTTGATCCCACTGTCTATGTCATTGATGAAGATATTAAAGAGTACTGGTCCCAATACGGACCCCTGAGGGATGCCGCTCATCACCCATCTCCATCTGGACATTGAGCCATTGATCCCAACCCTCCTCGTCCCCCCAACAGTCCACCCATCAAATCCATATGTCTCCAATATAGAAAGAAGGATGTTGTGGGGGTCAGTATCAAAGGTCTTACAGAAGTCCAGATAGATGACATCGGTAGTTCTTCCCTTGTCCACTGATGTGGTTACTCCATTGAAATACAAGGGCAAAACAACACATAGATCGTGTATACAGTTAACTCTGAATTATTGGCCACAATATATCCACATTAATGAAAAATCATAATAAAATCTCATTTTAATTTTAATTCAAGATTATTCATATCCTAATTAAAAGTAAGACTCTTTGGGGATTTTTTGGTCATCAGAAATGAGGTCACTGCTAAAGTAGCATGTACATTTTTTTTTCTGTTCAAGGATTTCAAAGCATATTATAAAAAATGAGGACTCATTATGATCTTCTGACATAGATATTATTATACCCACTTGAAAGTACTTAAATAAAAAAAAAATTTACTCAAGAGCAGACAACAAATGGGTGATAGAGATGAAAACAGGAGTCAGGAGTGGTTAATCTTGTAAACACCAAGTTAGTATCCTTTCCAAATTTTTAAGGTATTGTTTGAAGGATGTTTTTAAGGTATACAGTCTTAAATTACACTTTTTACACTGTCTATTTTGGATGTTGAGATAAGAATGTTTTTAACCATTTGACTGCTTATTTTTTAAAGTCTCTTGTATTCTTACTTGTTTGAAAACCTAAACTAAAATCTTTCACCAGATTTACTATCTCAGTATTAATCTAATAGCTAAGACAGCTCCAGTCAACAAGGGCAGTTGCACGATAATATGGGCAAATATAGAAACAGGTGTGTTAGAGAAGGAACATATAGAACTGCAAAACCTCAAGAAGACAAAATGTTATGTTAAATAATACAGTTAAATATACACAAAACTTACTCTTAGTGTATGCTCCTTACATATAATACCTAATAAACATATTTCACTAAAATTTAATATGTCCCTATGGCATAATTACATAAAATAAATGTGTATTCAGTCTAGCAGAAAAGAAAGAGAAAATGAAACAAAAGATGAAAATATTTCACAGAGCTTAGCACAAACTAACTCTGTTTCTGACTTGTAGGATATAATTTTATTTTGCAAGCTTCTTGAACGTTACCAGATCTGTTTTACTTCAAGTACATTTGCTTTTACACAATGAAGTGCCATTTTGATGGAACTTCTCACAGAGGGGGAAAAATGAATATATTTCTTATCCATAGAGCTTCTTCCAAACCATGCCTCAAATAGTAATGAACATGTTGCTCCAATAATATTGACTCAATCAGATCATATGGTGAAACATTTCCAGACATATTGATAAATTCATTGATTCTTCCCATTCTTTTGGTCACTGGACTATAGAAAAAGGGATCACCAGCCATTTGACCTTCATTGTGTATTAAATAAACACCAGATGGTAAGGATTCATTCAGTAAATCTATTCTTTCTTCTTCATAGTCATGTTCACACTGTTGCTTCCCACTGAGTCTTTATCTTTATTTGTCATGGTGCCAAAGCTGCCTCTATAGCACCTTTCATGCATCACAGCTTTCAAATCTTGTCCCATTAGTTTCATTTTGTTTCTATCATAAATAATCTACTACTTTCTCATACACTCTTTCATTACCTAATAATGCTCAGTCTTTGTACAAAAGGGTAAAGTATTAAAAGGTTAGTGAGTACAGTTTGCCCATTAGTATATAGTCTGTGTGACACTTTATTAGAGAAAAATGTAAGCTACAGGTAATAGTTATGCATTCCATGAAATATTCATACTTTCAATAACTAGGATTTTTTTGTTGTTGTTTGAATGACCCTTCCATTTTAAACATGTTACTATCTAGAAGTTGATAACATGAAACTTCACTTAGGAAGAGTTAGGTGCCTGGAATTTAGATGTTTTGAATATCTGTCTGCTGGACCCTTTTTTTTGAAAGAGATGGGCTTAAGGAGGATTTACAACATCATAGTTAAGGGTAATTTGGATCCAGATGTAGATTTCTAAATGACCCAAAGCTGAAAAGCGAGATTTTGGTTCTGAACCATTATTAGTTCAAGTAAGTGAAAAAACCCATAGCAATATAATTCAAACTTGTACACAGAATTGCAGCATGTACTTCTACGAAAAAGGATGTGCATCATTTTTTTCTCCCTCACTATGCTCAAGAGTAGTAGGAGATCATAATGAGTTATCAGATCTCAGATATGTTACTGATTGAAAGACAACTCAATCCAAATGTCTAATAGAAAATATTTAGTATTGGCATTATATTACTAGTAAAAAGAGAATACAACCAAAATTTGGTGGTTCTTTAAAGTACAATGGCACTATCTCTGTATACAGACCATGGCTTATATTAATATTCTACTGAGAATTGCAAAGTTCACCAACCATTCAGGGGTTGAGTTTTTTGGTTGGGTTTGTTTGTTTGTTTGTTTAGTGTGGTTTTGGTTTTTTGGGGTTTTTTTTGGTTTTTTTTAGATTTAGGCATTGCAGTGCAGGTATACTGGAAAGGAGAGAAATTATAAGGAAAAATTTCTGACTCAATGGCTTTCTGATAGTAATCAACAAACAAGAGACTGTTTTAATTCCCCTGAGCACAAAGGGGTTTTTTTTTGTGCTCAGGGGAATTGAGAAAACACTGCCAAGAGTTTTGATGCTTCCCGGATCTCAGAGTGTATTCTGTTAATCTGCAGGTAGCATATCTTGTTTCAGCTAAATAGTAAAGGCAGCATATATTCCCCTGTCTCATTACTAACATTTTGGCATTAGGAAACACGCGCTGAGTCCTACATGAAAGTTTACTCCCTATAGCTAAAACAGAAAAGCAATATCTGAATTGAGAAGAGAGGGGGCTGTTAGTGGGTGTTGTTTTTACTGTCTACCTGCCTATTCTTATCTTCCCCTTGGTATTGTAGGAATCTGAGGATACGAGAAGAGAGAGAGGGAGAAATAGCCAGACTCTACAGATCATGCCTACCTTATTGCCTAGGTGACACCGCTGTGCAATCATTCATCGTCACATGCTCAGTTACTGTGACTGCTCAGTTCACCTGGAGCAGGCAGTGCCTAATGCCCGGTGCACAGCCAGTTGAAATAGATAAGTTGGAGAGAACAATTAAGTTCAAAAAGCATTTCTTAATCATGATTCATTACTCTTTTGTCACTACAGAAGCTTGGAATACTTTCTGGATTAACCCGAAGAAGCAGCCACTTTTTGAGAGTGAATAAGCTTTTTTAAATATATGCATCTTTGTTAATGACCTGCAAAAATGTGTTGCTAATGAAGTAATAGCTTTGGTTTTAAACTTGACTAGAAAAAATGTTCAACTTCAAAAGATAAATCTTTGAAGCTTGCTACCTCCTTGTGTGCACATTTTAAAGTATTACTTCCCAGGAACAGCTTTTTAACTCAGCCTATATTGCAAAGAACAGAAATTTAGCGTTGAACAAAATGAAACAGAATACATTGAAAGATAGTGTCACTGCCATTCTGCATTACTTAATATTTGTGTTTCCTTTGAAAATCTGGCTATAGAGACCCATTGGTTTTGTTCTTTCCCTGGCTCTGACACAGAGCTAGCAATGCAGCAGTTGTTTATTGTGTCCTCTGTGATGATTACTAGTTCTAATCTGTTTAGTCCTAGGGGGATTTTAGTGATTTTACTTACAATTTATTTTCATTTCATTTTTGGGTTGCTAACAAAATGACTAATTTGTCCTATGGCCAGTCTCTTCTGGATGACATTTAAATTAAGTACCTGACTCAAATGCAACACAGAATTCATATTTTAATTTACATCCTTGTGGTTACAATAATTGGAAATAGTATTACTTGGTCAAGGTTACTTTGTGTCCTTAGGCTTCAAAGCAAAAATATTTGGTGGAGGAGGAATGATGTCACTTTAAACCTGCTATTTAGCTATAAGAGCTGAAAAAGGCAGTGTAACCCCCTCATGCATAAATATGTCACCTTAAGTTTATATTTCACTACTTTTTAAAAGTACTGAAGAATATGCCACAATATGTCTTGTTCTAGCAGCTGAAAAATTATGCTATGACTAAAATGACATCATTCTGCCTCCCACAGAATGTTTTGGCTCTGAGAGCTCAAGGAGCAGATGAAATTAACATAAAATGTCACTGTCATACAGAAAAGAAGAAAAAATATTAACATCTTCTGCATTTCTTTCACAGATCTGAGTAGGAGGTCACTATAGAGCATGCCACAAGAACTTTGAGGATGAAATAGAGCCTTTGCTGAGGGCCAGTACAACAAGCATTGTTGAAGTTTTCAAAATAGGGCTTACTGTAAATCAAGATGGTCTGTAGGATTTGTGTTTCTTCTGCCCACTAACAGTTGCTCCATAGAACTCCTTCATTTATGCTTATATTAATATTATATTAACATTAGCCAATTTTTAAATTGTTCCTAAGTTCAATTTAGAATCATCAGTAGCTCTCTAAAACTAGATAACAAACCCAGTTCACATGATGGAATTTTTTAAAAAAATATTTTTTTATTACTGTTGTATTTCAGAATCTTATACAAAAATTATGTTCCCATTTTAGTACACTGTTCCGTGGTCAAATAGTAAGACATTCTCTGACTTAAAGAGTTTAAAATCCAGATATCAAAAAGGACATGGTAGGTTGGAAAGCTAGCCAGACAGCAACCAGGAGGATGGGAAAGCAAGGCAACAAACTGAACAAAGCTTACAAAAAAAAAAGATTGAGGGTTCAGCTCACAATATTTAACCAGTGTGAAATAGAAATGTTTCTGTGCTATCATAGACTCCTGATTTAAGAGTCAATGCCCCGTTTCTTTTAAATTTTAACAGAATTTCCTATGAATAAAATTGACGTGTGCAAACCTTGAGGTTGTTTGACATCAAGTAAGGGGTGGGCTAGGTGTTGATAGAGAACTTCGTAAGCAGGAAGACTTAACGTGGAAATCAAAAAATCTGTTTTGATCATGCTAATTTAAAGTGCCAACTACACATTCGTAAGAGATCAAGAAGGTAGGTCACAATGCTGGGTGTGGGTAGGTGTTTAGTCAACAGCTAGGACTGTGGGATCCTGACATAAGGAGCAAGGTGCAGAGAGTGAAAAATTGCTGATCGAGGGCAGAGTAGTAGGAGAAATATACAGAAAGAGGGAGACTGGAATTGGAGGAGGCATCAAAGAATGTTTCTGGAGGAAATATGAGGAATGAGAAGACAATAACAAGTGAAGGAAGACAATGGTAGATAACATTCTTGATATCTTTTAAAATAACACAGCACTGTAAGATAAAGCAGAACTTCTGTGTTATATCCAGAAAAAAAGTCTTAATGAAACAGTGCAGATGGCAAAAACCAGACAATTCTTGACAGTATGGTTCTCACTATATTCTACTGGTTTAGATAAGACTAGAAGAAACAATACTAGCCACTGAGTCAAATATAATGCTGACCTGATTCCATTTTCTTGGATGTTTTACCCGCATTTTATAGAGAATTAGAGTCACTACCAAAATAAAAAAATACAAATGACACTTCTTATATATAATTTACTTTATTGATAATTATTATAGGATGATTGAAGATACAGAAAATGCAACACAAACAGAAGATATTTCTTTAATAATCAACTCTAGCCCCAAAGTAAAAATTATTAGAAAATGTCATATTCTGCTTCCTTGGTACAAACTTCCTTTCTTTTTGATTTTACTCCTTGGTGATCAAGGTAAGTATTTCCAATGTAGCTTCTAAGTTTTTTCCCCCCTACTACTATTAAGTATAGCTATGTTTGTTTATGGAACTTAATAACTGAAACTGTGACAGTGTCCGAATTCATGAGGTGTAGGTTGCTGACCAAATGCAGTGCATATATATTTAGAGAAGTTTCATTGCTTATTTATTTATTCCTGCAACAAAAGCAGAAAAAGAGTCAAAATGTCTGCTTTCCCCGTCCCTCACAAAACCTCCAGTATATGAAGAAACTAAAAATCAAAGTAAAGGTTCGAGGGTTTGGCCAGGAAGGTTACCTGAGTGAGCAAATTCAATGGCATGAAAACAGTGTTTTTACCTTCCAACATTAATTTACTTGGCAGAAATATTATGCCTAATAATAGAGGATGAATAAAAAAAATATATAAAAGATATAACTGAAAAAAGCAGTATGGCTTATTCAGGTATGCATAATGCATAGGGAGTTTCAGACACTTGCTGAGGGTTAAGTACATGGTAAGAAAGCTGAAATCTTGTGGGTGGAAGCCAAAGTTTAAGTCTCATGAATTTGATGGAAATCACGGTTACAATGAAAATTATATGACAAAGCCAATGAAGAGAAGAGAGAATAAAGAGAAAGTGGGCTTTGCAAGAGGAGGTTGACCTCCTGATTCAAAAGAAGAAAAAAAACTGATTCCTAAAATTGCCCATAATCGTTACCAAAAAAAAAGAAGGTCCTAATGTATATTCTTCTGTCACATAAGTGAGAGGTGGAAGTGACTTGTAACTTCAGTTGAGAAAATACTGATCTTTCCTAGTTGTTGATTTATAGCAATAATTGAAGGATCTATGCAAACCCAGGGTATTGAGGAGTAGCTGAAGAACATTTATCACAACTTGAGCCTGTAGATCTTCTATCTAAGTTGCAATAGCTTGTGGAGTAAACAGACGGAGTGGTACGATGATATCCCTATCATTCATAGATTACTATGGTAACACTCTAGATTAGGTTGATATTTTGTGGTTAAATATGCAGTTTAAAAGCAATATGGTAATATCTTCCAAGATATCTATTATGATGTTTGGCATCTACTGAGTATTTAGAACACTGCTTTTACAGACAGCATCTGAGCAACACAATTAAATTGTTGGGATATCACTGCCTGAAGATGGTGATGGTTAACTAAGAGGTGAGGAGTACACGGTGCCCAGAAAAAGCTCCCCATATGAATTTCACCCATCAGTATCACATTACCAAGGGCCATGCAGCAATGATACAGTCTGTCAGCTCATCCAGTGGCACACTTGTGCTCCATGTGACTCCTCAGGAATAAATATTTTAATATTTCTTAGTTTATGTTGTAAAATGATAAAATATTTCTATACGGAGAACATTGGGAAGCAAATATGGAAGTATAGAGACCTTCAGAGATCACTTACAGGTAGTTTTAAAAAAATTTTGGCTGTCAACAAATGAGGAGGATGGAACATTTCTGCAGAGCAATACACTTTAGTGCAACTTAACATGTATGTCAGTCTTTGAAACGTCAATTACTCTGACACATTAGAGTAATGAATTTTCTGAAAACTGAAAAAAAAATAGGAAAGAGAATGTTTAGCTGTAGAAGAGTGAAATTTGTCTTAAAAATCTTGGCAAATTTCCATTTCCATGCTCATTATTAACCTACTCCAACAGGATTCATATTCACAAATACGCATACATTATTAAGGTGTGCACAGCTGGACAGATTCTGAGTTCCTTCATGCAAAGATTTCATTACTTTTAATCAGCTAGAGAAGAGGGATTTTTTTGATTGTGAGAGATCAGAATCTGATATACTTGTTTCATATAGTACTACAAGTAGTATTATCTTGATCTTCTAGTGGAATTTTGTATTACATTTCAAATTGAAATGGTTTAAACTTTTGCTAGTTGTTATCCTGATTGACATATATTTGAATTCAATACAATATTGTGAGATTCGGGGAGTTTAATTCTCCAGGTTTAGAATGAAATGGAATAAAAATGTTTTGAATGTCAATAGGATCAAATTACCACATTGCTGTAAATTTTGATTTAGGAAAGTCTTTAGAGTCTGGGTCCATATTTATCTTTGAATATTGTAAATGCTTTCTAAATAGGTAGATATGCACACACAGAGATTTCCAATCTGTATTGTAAGCACTTAGTACAAAACTATTCCACTTAGTCTTTATGCATAAGTGTTAGGTTTTATAATTACAGCTGCATTCAGAATCTAATAAAATTAACAAAAGGCTTGTTTAAGTTCCTATTCTTAGCTTCGTATTCCGAAGCTTGTATATTTTACATATTCTATAATATAAACCTATATTCTAAACGTTAGTAACCGTCTTACTGTGGTTTGTCTCACAGGCAGATTTGTCTTAGTATCATTATAGTTGAAAGAACAGCATTAAGGAATTCTTTCTTTTCAGTTTCTGATTGTGATTGCTAGCATATCAAATTTATTCCCTTGTAATCCAGATCATTTTCCAGAAGCTTTGAGAACTGTATGTAGTAGTTTGTTAGAGAGCTCACGGAAACCGTATACTGACAGACCAAAAAGCCTTTCGACTGTCACTTTATGTCATTAACAATTTCTAAACCCATTACAGATGGGATGGCCTGATTAGAACTGAGGAGGGAGGATATTTTTCCCAGCCAGAAATATCCCCTGAGACCTTTCCTGCATGTGAAGTTTCTAATGATTAATGGGAGAAAAATAGGACTGCCTGCCCCACAGTTGCCACACACTTTATTTAGGAAAGAGGTTATTTAGAGTTGGTGATCTGCTTGCATTGGTTGTCTTTAGAAGGGAAATATTAACTGGATAATTTTTTAAAATAGCTAGCAAAATAAAAAAAACAAACTCTGCACTCTAATTGCTCGTTTTTTTCCTTGCTTCTCAATATTCACTTTTTAGTAGCTTCACTGTAATTTGTATAAATGGTGCTAAAAGACTAAAATGTTTATCTTCTCCCCTCCGTGCCTCCCTTCCATTCTGATGTTTTATTTCTGTAAATGAAAGCTACAGCTGGAATATTGTTTTACTACAAATCTCACACCTGCACTGTCAGTTGTGATGTGACACCAGAGATTCTTATCTGTAGGCTGGGTTGGAATTATTAAACATTCTCACATTGTGCAAAGTGTTGAGGATGAACAGCAGTGCAGTGAGGTGCATCCAACACTTCTGTGCTTCCCACCTGATCCTTGAAATATGACTCCTTTAAAAGGCTAATATTTGCTTTATATAGAAGTGACAATATTCAAGCACTAACATGTACTGGAAATATTGCTGAATTCTATGTTCCACTAAGTTCTTTTCACAAGATAAAATCTGTGGGAGGGGGGAAGAAAGAAGGAAGATCATTCAAATAAAAAGAAGGAAAATGTATTATTTCGACAATAAGTATCTACAGTACTTTTATGAGAGGAAAATTTCCTGTTAACCCAAGTGATTAGCTTTCTTGAGCTGACATAATATTTTATTACCTTTAAAATTAAGAAACTAAAAAGGGAAACAAAAATATATTTCTGAATGGATGATTTTTTTTTTTATCTTACAAATATTGTTGCATTCACAGTGTCTCCATTTGCATGATAATAATTGAAAGGAAAACACTAACAGCACCATGGATTCAAGACCAGCCTAACCACTTGAATAATAAATCTGCACTGCTCTGCTTTTATGGAAACGTCAGCGTGAGGTGTAGAAAGGGAGTGACAGTAAACTAGTGTTTGTGCTATAATTACATGTACTTAAAATGCATGAGCTAAAGTTAGCTCACTAGTCTAATTCTACTGAGTAACTGTATACCACATCACATGAATCAGATCTTACAAGGCAAAAGGTCCACATTAACGTGACTGTCATGGACATGGAAGTCTGACAAAACACCTAGGTGCTCTACAAATGCCTGACACAGATGAGATTATTTATTTCATTATGTGCTATAACAGGGTGGTTCAGAAAGAGGCTATAGGGACAAGAGAGATGTAGGGACCAGTCCAGAAGTACCCTAGCTTTCCTTATAATACTGCTAGGAAGTAGTTGCCTGAAAGAGAATAATGAAGACTGGGTAAGAGGAAGAACCCAATCTCAATTACAGTCTGGTTGGGATGTGTAATTTTATTGCTGCGAAAACAACCAGTTAAATGAAAGGTTTCCTCCTGTCTTTTCTTAATTTCTTTTGTGTTTTTTTCTTCTGAATTTGTTTTCATTCTCTATTTGTGTGGTTTGCAAACCTAGTAATAGAACTACAGAATTACATCATAGTAACATATCTCTCCTGTTATACCTATTCTAGCATTGCCACCTCACCCAAAATATCCAAATAATAACACAATTTCTTCAACCTGGATCAACTGGGAACTGATAGAAATACAAAGAAAATAAATCTAATGTTATATCCAGCATGAAAAGTCTTCTATCAGAATTTTTCCTTCTATGTGAGATACAATGATATATGCGCAAGTAGATGTAATGATTATAGTTTGCAAGGCTGTGGCATTGGCGGAAATAACGTAATAAGTAACTAATTTCAAGCAACTAAAGTCAAAGAGGACATGAATTGAAAGGGAAAAATCTCTTTCTAAAGTGTAATGAAGATTAGAAATCCACAGAAAAATTGTTCTAAGTTATACCGCAATGTAATTTCGAGAAGAGTAAATACTGGACATGAAAACTGAGAGTCCAAAACGCAACACATTTTGATGCTTACATGCTCTGCTTCCTAAGTCAGTCTTATAACAACCCAGTCATTTGTTAGTTTTGGGCATACTTTTTTTTTAATTAATGTTGTCATGGAAATGGGAAATTTTTTTTTTTGGAGTGCTGAGCAGCCATGATCAAGTTTAAACCAGAGGGAAAAGCAGGTGCTTAGCACCTTTGAAAATAAAGTTTAATGGACAATAGAATTTGTAGTCAATGTTTTTGATGATGTAAACTTGAGCTTAGCAAATGCAGATACTTGTTCCATGTAAAAAGTTATTCCTCGTTTAGTGGCTTCATCATCCCCTGAGCTTTACCGTTCTGTATCACAAACCTCATTCTGATTAATGTTCCTGGGTGGGTGGAAGGGTTCAATTTGTACTTCACACTAGTATCAATACTGCTGTTTGAACATGTGTTTGTCAGCTTAATAGTTTTGTTTTCATAAACAGTTGGTGCCATAATACTACAATTGGTCCTGCCGAATTTGTCCATCTAAGTTGGGAATACTTCAAGCATTTTGAACAGTGAAGTAAAAGAAAGCTGCAAAAGTACATTTTATCGATTTGGCCTTTTCTAACCTTAGGAAAAGTAATGTCTCAAAAATATTTTTTTAAATTATTATACAGTCAAGTTTGATCTTCTAATTTAACTTCAGAAATACACCTTTCAAAGAGGTATTTATTATATGTACTCATTAATGTATATAGAAGGGTTATCAAAGACGACAAAAGGAATATATATGGTAAGTTAGTCTTTTGATATTGTCACAAATCCATGCCTGTTGTTCTGTTACAAACATGTGAGAATTTTTCAAGAAAAATGGTTGAAACTTATAAATTAAAGGTTCTTCAATATTGCATCTGGCTGTAACATCTAATTAACATTTTAAAGGCTACAGTTTAATTTAAATGAATGGCAGGCCTTTGACTGCACAAGACAGCTCATGAACATGATTACAACAAAGTAATTTCCCTTTGTCAGATACAGACTTTCAGTAATAGTGTTCTCTCAGCCTAATAAAGTTAAGCACCACTTACAATCGGCACTTCATTTTGCTTCTTTCTATTATATAGAATGGTGGTTTTTCAGTTCTTATAGCAGCCATCTGCGTAGGTGTTCATTTGTACTCTCCTGCTGTGTGGGTACTCTGTCTAATTCCCAAGCTTCTAGCTTTATAATAGTTTCACAAAATGCTGTTTGAATTTTTATAAGCTAGTTTTCATTATCATTAGTTGAATGTTCCAAAGCTTTATACTGCCCAATATGGTTCTATTTTGACTCATGTTTGTATGCATTGATAATGTCTCTGTGCTGTAATATTAGTGTTACAATATCTACTGGAAAAACTTGTTGTATAAGTAAGTTGAAATTTATAAGGTTATAATTTATTCTATAATCTTCCCTTTCCCCCCAAAATTAAATAAAATTATAGATATATTTCAAAATCATGATATAGTTTTCATTTAAAAGTTTGATTCCTTTTCAATGCAGCTACAAAATTTGTGAGGGTTAAAGATATCCTAATGGGTAATGTGTAATCTAATAAATTGGGACACTCTGATACTGGTTTGTCACTATCTAAGACCCCTTGTTGCTATTAGTTCCTGTGGTTCTGCCTCAGACAAAAGGGAAGGATGTGATGGAATGGTATTCTGTCATTTTTTCCGTATGACTTTGCCCTCCTCTCTCAAGTGAATTCAGCCATTATTACCCCTTTGCTTAGAGCCTGTTAGAGCATTCCACAATAGAAGGTCCCCCTTGTGTTCCTCAAACATGTCTTTCCTTCCCTTGGAGAGGCATATTTGGAAGAGCAATTAAGCATTGTTGTTTGCAGAAGAAAGCAAGACATCTACTGGTATTTTATACTTACATGAGGCCCTACTTCTTAGGATCCCAGAATGCTTTAGAACTATTCATTAAATTTGTAGCACTAACTGAAACATCTACTTTGCACATGCATATTACAGTGTGGGTGATTAAACAGTCCTGCAAAGGAAAATGAAAATTACTTGTTACGTGATTTTTTGAAAAAAACAAGTAAGTGGCAGAAATGGAGTGCAGCTATCATGGTTCTTAATATTTCTCTGTAGTTTAAAATCCATTGGCATTTGGAAGAAGGAATCATATTTTGCCTTAGTTATTTACTGTCAAGGGAATAGTTGTTTCAAAATGTATCGCTCTTCAGTATAGCCTTTTAAAACTTCTATTTGAAATACATACAAAATCAAGAAAAATAAATTTTAAATCATTGTTTTCCTCAATGAATATAGATAAGATATAGCCATCTATCTAATTAACATTCCCACTCCATATTAACGGAGTGACTAAAAAGTAAGTCATCCCTAAACTGGGGTACAAAATACATTCTTAAATATTCAGGAAATTATTTTTTTTATTTTGAAGTTTTTATAATTTAAACTATTGGTTAAATATTAATCAAGTTTTTATAGTCTGAAGCTCTGAAACAAAAATACGTGTATCTTGAAATTATTTTTTTAAAATAAAATGGCAAAGAATTATGCAATAAGCTCCTAAGTACTTGTCAGAACTGTTTTGAAACAATAGTACAGATTTTTAGATGTCTTGCCATTTGCCTATCATATCTTGGGCAAAATTTTCCTATTTTGCAGTGCAAGAAACTTGTACTTTTTGTAGATTCACAATATCATCCCTAAAACTGAAGACGGTATTGTAAAGACCATAGAAAAAGTTCCTTTGTCAGATGGGAAGAATAGACTGTGAAATCTTGGAGTTTGGGTATGAGTTTCAGTCATGAATGCTGCAACTTAGACGAGAAATTACTTTGTCAGTCACTGTGTACTGTGCATCTGAAAAACTAATGGAAATAGAAGAAATACAGCTGTCTGGATGAATCTAAGTGGAAACAATACTCCTTCATCTCTGCTTACTAACTCTCAAAAGTTATTGTTTCACTCTATGACCATAGTGTGAATTCTGTTGAGCAGGAATTCCTAAATGCCTTGATGACACGTATCAATTACTGTTAGAGAACGGTGCTTCATTTTTTTTTTCACTTTTTCAGAATATTAATATTGCTTTGCTTTGAAATGCATGCTAGAAATCCCAATAAAATTAGGTCAAGGAGAATTCTGTTGTTTTTCACTGCAGGCAAAATTTCACTTTCTGTTCTTCTGAAATATCTGAACATCAGGGAATCATCAAGTTTGTATCTGGCAATAGGCACTATGTAGTTTATTCTGAGGTAAGGTGTTCTGTTAAGAATGAATCTTCATTGGTCTGTTTTTCATAAGGTACAAAGGATTGGAAGTATTTCTGTAAATAAGCCTGAAAGTGTGAGGTGTTTTTTTTTTCTCTCTAGTTCTGGATTCAGTACATGCTCACTAATCTAAAAAGCCCTGCATGAGCTTGAGCCTAATTAATTCAACGATCTGCAAACTCCATGAGTCTTATCATGGCAACAGCAACAGACGATGCTTCTTAAATTTATATCTTCTAGAGTGCACTTAATAGGATCAGAGCAGTCACCAAGAAGAATACTCAGTTATGGAATTTGTTTCTACCAGTAATCGAATTGAGTATGATTTTTTCCATTTGCAGACATCCACAGTCAGAAAAACAATTTTTTTTTTTTGAGCACTAGGTTTGTCCTGAAATGTGTACTAAAACGATCATACAAATAAGACGACCTCAAGGAGGAGGAACTGTAGTTTTACTGCTGTTATGACTGGGGTTTTGCACGAGACAATTTATGTAAATAGCTCCAGGAAGAATGATGGGCATTTTGAAAATACATGTGGAAATATGTATTACAGCAATCCGAGTGCCTTGAGATAAAGTGGAAAACTCGTGGGTCTTTGTGAGTTATTTTATGATTCAACTGAATTTTTGTTTCAGTCCTTTTAATTAATTCTTAAGGTTTAGTTCATAGTGAGAAAGCAAATTATGCTTTTTATTTATTTTTCCAGTGTTAGCTGGAAAGGACTAGGACTGCATCCAAATTTTTAAAGTAGGAATGAACCAAATATACTTTTTAATCTTAGAAACCACTCACAAAAAGTGCAGATGGCACCACCAATGGCTGTCATGGACCAAGATCTTTTCTATGCAAATGACTAATGCATCACTACAATTCTGTCAGAGCAACAGAAAGAGGCTGCCAAAGAAAATCATATCATAATCAGTGAGTGTTCCCGATTGTTCACTGTTTGTAGCACATATGGATCCTCTGAAATACAGAACACCTACCTAAATGAAATACTCAAATCATTATGCATCATGAACTTTTGCATGTGTTTAGAATGTTTCAAGGAAACTATTTTGCCTACAATAAACAGACATATTTTCCCAGTGTCATTACAGCAATAGCTGTGTTAAAAAAAGAAACAACAACAAAACCCCCCAAAATAAACAACACGTTAGCATCCACACTTTAAGTTACAAAGCAATAACCAGGACACAGTTTGAAACTGAGCTGCCTTTTTCATAGGTTTCTTGAAAGGTATCTGTGGTGTGAATAGTAGGTATGTAATAAACATCTGAGGAACAGGAGGGGAGAAGGAGAAAGTTATTCTACTTAGAAAACTTTTTATTGTATTGATTGTGGAACACAGCTGACTTCTAACAGTCTAATGTCCAGTGTGGAAGATCACTAGACCCCAAAGTCTATATGTCAATTAAAAATATATAATTTTGCATAAACCCCAAATGTTTAACAGAAAGTTATGAGATATCAAAAACTGCATGTAGAGCAAACCAATTCAAAGGGAAATAAGTTCACAGAATTTTTGAAAGGTGACAAAAATAAAAGAGAGAAAATGTAGTTGTATTTAAAAACACTGACAAATTTGGAAGAAGAGGCTCAAAGCAAAGATCAGTCAAAATTAGAGTATTTCTGGAACTTTCCTTTAAAATGGAAATGCATGCTTAAAACAATTGTTTCTATGAGTCCCTGTAGCACTGTGAGAAGAGCCTGACACTCTTCCTCTCAAACTGGCATGGTTTCAAAATGGATGGCTTTGCCTGGGGAATGTGCTCAGAGGCTCGCTCTCAACATTAAAACTCTATTGCAAAGATTATACTCCAGAAAACAATTTAGGAAAAAAAGTAGATGCTTGTTTTTTCCGGAAGCAAAGATACAGGACTTAAGAGGGAAGCATCTACTGCTGGGAGAATTCACATGCCTCAATAGTTCAGATGAGTTTACTGTACATTTGGTCTCCTCTCGCCATTTCTCTTAATCGTGTTATAGTTTGAGTTATCTGAAGATATCTGTCATTCAAGATTTTGCCTCCAATATGGAAGAGATTTTAAAGCTAGATTAGACTCCTACAATAATTTTGTCTGAAGTAACAGATTTGGATTATAGCATACTCTTCAAAGGTTTATCCCAACTTTATGTAAAAATTTGAAGTTATAAAGAAGTTCTTTGTTCCAGTTGTGTTTTCATGTTCAGGGTGGAATTTATGTCTTGTCTGAATATGTCTAGCTCACTGAATCATGTTGGTTTTTCTTTTATTAGAGTAACAAATCACCTTTTTTTTTTTCATTTTACATATTCCTATACTATCAACAAATCCCTTTTTAACCTGTTTTTAGATAAATAAACCACATATAGCAGCTTACATCCGGATGGAGAATGCTTCTGTATCTTAATCAGTTCTGCTGTGTGAATTCTTTCCTTCAATAAACTTATGAAAAATACTCTGCAAATACTGTTCCACTCATGCCTTTATTATTGCCATGTAATGAAATTGTCTTCCTATTCATCTCACCTAATGTTACCCCATGTATTCTGGGCTGGTCAGGGTTTCCTCTATAATTAAAGGAGAAGGAAAAACAATTCTAAAGCGTCAATCATCCTATTTTAAGAAGGATGACTCACCCTCTGGAATATTTGTATCTCTCTCTCAACTATACAGGGAACCCAGACTGCTGGTTAGATTAGATGTCTACCTTTCAGGCAGCCACAAGAGGTGAAAAGATTCCCAAGTATGTGGTGAATTATTTCTATTCCTTCACATAAGGCTTGGTTTGGTTAAATAAATTAAATCCTATAGGCAAAACAGATGGGAAAAAACCTGTTTTGAAAATCTTTTTGAGACTTCAGCTCTAACCACTTTGCAGCTTCAGGACTTTAGCTGTGCATACTCCTGCCAACTTGTATTTAGGAAGCTGGGGCACTTTACTCAAGAACACACATGTGCAGGTAGACAGTTTTGTGAGCCTATTTCTTCAAGAATCTATGCAAAATAATTGTTCAAAGACTTCACAGTCTAAATTTAGCTATTAATTTTTTCATAGCTTGTCATCAGGAAAACAGAGATAATATTTCTCTTGTTTGTTGCATTTGCTTGCTAACTGCATTCTTTCACCTAGTTTATAATCTATTTTGAACTAGGGCCACCTCTCTGCTCTGTTTCTGTGGCACCTGAAGACTGTGGTCTGTAGACAACACTACAATGAAAATAATTACTGTTTATACTCTTTGACTATTTAGACTTTGACATCCATTTTTCACAACATCCAGTGCAACAGAACTCTGATCTCTTTTGGTACTTCCAGGTTTGCTATAACACAAATAAAAATAGCATGAATGAGGTTTCTTTAGAGGCTTAAGGAGATTTAAATACGTGCATCAACAGTGCTGCCATGTGACCTGCTCACTCAAATTTGTTAATAGTGTTCCCATTTACAAATAAGTGTGTCAGGATGTGTTTCTTTCTATCATTATAATTGCTTGGATGCATGGATATCAGCTTCTTAGCATGCATTAGCGAAATGACTAAGCTTTGCAGTGGCCATGAGTTGCACTCAAACATATGCATTAGACATTTCCTCTTTTATCAAATTTCATTGGTAGACCAGCACCTCCACATTGTTAATTTACACATATCAATCCCACCAGTTTCTTGTGGAATAGATTTTGGTCTTTGTGGAACAGAAATGAGAAGAGTAAGTTTTGCTTTTTGAGTCCTGGCAACCAGGTTTAACTGTCCAAGTTCTCAAGCAATCAAGGGTCATTCAGAGTGGATCTGCAAGTATTCTTGGCATTGTGACAAACAAAAAGAAGAAAAAAAAAAGTTAAACCAAAACATTTCTAGCTAACCAGTGTTGAATGCCTTAATTTCTTAAAAATTAATCTGGAAAAATTCCCAGATTTACATCTGTCATACAAATTTACAGAGGCTGAAGTCTAAGGGAGAAGCACTGAAGAGGATCATTCTTCATCTCTCCTTCCTCTGTTCAGCATGATTACTTCCCCCCCTCAAATGTTTCACAGAATCACAGAATCACTAGGTTGGAAAGGACCTTCAAGATCATCAAGTCCAGCCACTAATCCAGCGCCACCATGTTCCCTAAACTATGTCTTGAAGCGCCACATCCGCAGGTTTTTTGAACACTTCCAGAGATGGCGACTCCACCACCTCCCTGGGCAGCCTGTTCCAATGCCTGACCACCCTCTCGGTGAAGAAATTTTTCCTCATATCCAATCTAAACCTCCCCTGGCGCAACTTGGGGCCATTTCCTCTTGTCCTATCACTAGTTACTTGGGAGAAGAGGCCAACACCCTCATCGCCACAACCCCCTTTCAGGTAGTTGTAGGGAGCTCCTCTTCTCCAGAATAAACAATCCCAGTTCCTTCAGCCGCTCCCCATAAGACTTGTGCTACAGACCCCTCACCAGCTTCGTTGCCCTTCTCTGGACACACTCCAGCACCTCAATGTCCTTCTTGTAGTGACGGGCCCAAAACTGAACACAGGATTCAAGCTGTGGCCTCACTAGTGCCGAGTACAGGGAAACTGTACGAGTACTGTACTGTACGAATACTGTACTGTACTGTACGAGTGCCCAGTACAGTAGTTTCCTGGCTACCTGGAAAGTTTAAACATGAACACCTGTATTCTAGCTCGATTTGCTGTATGCTGGCAGGTGTCATTGTCGGTACATCTGTCTAACATTTTCCATATTCATTGTCTAACATCACATGGGCTAGTATTTGTAGTTGGAGTCTGTGACAGAGAAGGAACAGAAGATAACATATTTGTTCCCCACCACCACCACCTTGGTTATTCCTCTTAAAGTATCTGCTATAGTTTGATTTATTTTTTTCTTGTGTTAAAATGCAGCTGTGGTACTGTAAATGACAAGTCATTCTCAGTCACCTTGAAATCACTGGGGTTTAGCTCTGATCTCATTTTCACAGGTTCTATGTCAACTGAGAGCTATTCTTGATTGCCTTCAGTTTCTGTGGCCAGAATCAGATACATAGTTATAGACATATATAGATCCTCCTAGTTCACAGAAGCTGCTGGAAAGTTTTTTTTCTTTTCATCAATATCCAATCTGGTTGGTGACAGTTTAGTATAAAAAGACCTATTCATTTTTCAGTTTGCAGATTTTTTGTTTTTAAACACAATTCTTTCTTTAGAAAAGCTGTGGTAGTTATTGAAATAGATGTACTAAGTGTCATGATGCTACAAAAATGTTATAACTTCTACTACAAAATACACTAATGTTCCATCTTAACACCAAATTAATTGCATTGCATTGACTGACACTTAAATCGGATTTTGTGTCATTCTGTTGTCAGTCTAGTTCATCAGACACAGAAGTATCTAAAATGAGGATGTGTGAGAATTTTACAGGTTCAATAGTCAATTTAATCTCCTGATTTTAATCATTCATAATCCAGTTCTTAAGAAGGCTTAAACTGCCCAGAACAATTCTTCTTTTTCTTATATTATTACAATTTCTTATAATATTATGATAACACAAGTTGCAAAACTAATGTGAGCCAAGGCGTTTTACTTCTAAAAGAATGAGTTGTGTTAGACTCAGAGATTCAAATTTAACTGACTCAGTAGGCTTTGTAGCTTGGGTAATGCTAGAACAGAAGGATATTTTTTCCAATTTAATTAAGTCGCTTAGAAAACTACACTTTCTTTTTTATAAAGCATCTTTGCTTTATAAATATGGAGACATATCCAGTTCTGATGTCTCTAGTTCAAGAGCTGCAGCTTTAAAGGGGACAAGTTGGCCTTTGTAGAATGATTTGAGAAAACAAAATTATTTTCAAGTGTCTATATTTCCTATATAAGCAATATGTATATATCTATAAATACATATATAAACCCCACACACTGAGTGCCGCCAGCAGTCGCTATGAATGAAATGCAGCGAGAACAAGCAAAGAAAGCCTGGTTGCTGTCTTATGGTTAACCATTTTGTTACACCCATTTTTTTAAATTCACAGATGTACACTTTCCCTTTCATGATGAATTGCCTTCAGTGGCACACATTAAAAGAATTCAGATATTTAATTCCAAAGCTGTATTCCTGAAATTCCTGTTCAAATGCCATGTAGTAACAGAATTTGTGTTTCAGAGATGCTGCAATTCTGACCATAAAATTCCTTTGTACCTGCAGCTCCGTTGTATAAATTGGAGCCTACACTATATTTAAAAAGATCAATGAGCTTGTTACTTCTTGTACATCTGTTTTGAGAGATTTAAATGAATGGAACATGCCTAAAGCGGACCTACTGGATTGGGATTCACACAAATCTCACTGGAGCTAGGCTTTCACCAAATGGTGATAGGTCCCACTACAGAAACGGAACACCTGAGCTTACTTTCACCATATTTTTTGATCAATTCTTCTGTTTTGAGAAACTGCCATCTTCGTAAGTGTAATTGAATGAAAGCTGACATCAGTGAGAGATTTTCCATTTGTGTCAAAAGTTTTTTGAGTGAGTCACTAGATAGAGAACCATTTTAGATGTCATTTAACATGGTCAACACTTTGTTTACCTTTTATATACTAAGAGTTTCTACCTATAGACAATAGTGTATCAAAGATATAGAGGTGTACTTTAGCAGCTTTAAAAATGTTGGAAAAGCCTTAGCATCAACAATCTGCTGTTATTAAAAAAAACACACTCTAAATGGAGCCATTACTATTTTAATGCTGCTTTGTAGGTATTGCAATAGAACATGTAGCCACAGAAAAAAACACACAAATAACAATACAAAAGGCCTATGTTTTCATTACCACGAGAATGAGCAAACTGTTGTTTGCAATGTTCTACTTTGTATGTAACTTTACTTGGCAACAGAGGCAATATTTATAGTAAAGTCTATCACCGCTTATTAATGTTATACATTAGAGTATTTTGCTACTTCAAAAAATGATATGTTAAAATATGCCAAAATATTTTCAAATAAAACAAGAAAAAATGATCAAACAATTTATTAATTGTATTTCATTGTTTAAATGGTAGCACACGATGAACCGTTGAATGAAGCAATGTAAATATATTGAGTTTATCTATCTTAATTGTGATAGCATTGTGGTATGCATTTCTAAAGCCTTAATGAAGCTGCAGGGGAACAATTTCCCACCTTGTTTATTTAAAAATTGCACAAAAAAATTTCTAAAACACAATTTCAAGTAATTTATATAAAAATAGAGGACTAAGCAATTAGTTTGTGATATCCATATTTTTGCATTCCTAATTACTAACTGTCCTTCTAGTTTAGGAAATTTCTGTCTGATGCATTTAAAAAATGCTTGGAGATATAATGTTGCTTGCTTTCTAAATGTATAGTAGGAATATGTTTTTTCAAATATTATTCACTAGATTTCAAGTACTGAACTGACAATTTAATTTTCCTTGAAGTGAATACACTCGGCAAAGTAATTGTATAGACTAATAATTTACTCAAACCACAAAATTTATAGCACCTGAGTATATTTCCTCATGATCAACTGTGGCATTTAAATGTGGAATAGTTATACACTAGCAGTGAATTGTCATAGGAGAAATGTTAAGGTTCAATTCTGAGATGTCTTCTATATAGAAGTTGAAACAATTCTATTTTAAGGAGTTATTCCTCCTATTTTTTCATTAGAGGATTACGTTTTTTTGACATTAGTTGCACACAAAATAGCTAATGGGTACTTCCACTGGACAACAACTGTAAAGTTCAGATATGCAAAATAAGCAAGGTTCAGAAGTACTGCAGATTGCAGGGGAGACCCCAAATCATTCAGTCCGTCACTTTCCTTTGGAAGTTTGATTTGTATTCTGTATGGAATCCACCCAGGCTTCACAGGGAACAGCCAACCTTATAACACAGCAGGATTTTCTTTTTCTTTTATAAGCTTCCTAAGGTTCTGTTTTTCCACAAGGCCATTCAGGTCATTTGTGGGGATAAAAGTTTAGTTGTTGATGAAAGGGATGAAGGTTCTTGCAGCTGGAGTATAAGTGGAGAAAACAGAGGAATAGTTAGCTGCTTTGGAGAAGGTTGCTTGGACAGACTGACATATTACAGGTGCTGTGCAAAGATCTTCAATTTTAAAATGCCATCATTTAGTCCTACCCTGGAAAATAGCTACCTATGACAATCATTGCAAAGTTTAATATTATTTCTTCATGTTTTAAATATTAAATCTGTCCATTTTTCTCTCCCATTTGAAAAGCCAGCATTGTAAATTCTACTTTTTATATCAAAGTCTGGTAGAAGCATGCATACCAATAGAAAATAAAGATACTATCTCTAAGATACACATTCAGAATCTGCAAGGACATCTGTCTTATGGATCCCTATGAAGGTGTAAATCTCTTCTTTGAGAAATAGGCCTCATCAAGAGGGCTTTAAACTAGATTTGAAGGGGAAAGCGGATAAAACCAGGCTCACTAGAGTTGAGCCTAGGGGTGGCGTGCCAGAGTTGAAATCAATAGCCCAGCTCAAGTGCATCTACACCAATGCATGCAGCATGGGCACCAAACAGGAGGAGCTGGAAGCCATTGTGCAGCGGGACAGCTATGATGTAGTTGCCATCACAGAAACATGGTGGGATGCTTCTTGTGACTGGAGTGCTGCAGTGGATGGCTAATAAGCTCTTCCGAAGGGATAGGCAAGGAAGGAGAGGTGGTGGGGTGGCTCTGTATGTTAGGGAGTGTTTTGATTGTATGGAAATCAATGATTGTGAAGACCAGGTAGAGTGCTTATGGGTAAGGATGAGGGGGAAGGCCAATGAGGCAGATATCTTGCTGGGAGTCTGTTATAGGCCACCCAACCAGCTCGAAGAGATAGATGAGACATTCTATAAGCGACTGGCTGAAGTTTCACATTCGCTGGCCCTTGTTCTTGTGGGGGACTTCAATCTACCGGACATCTGCTGGAAGTATAACACAGCAGAGAGGAAACAATCTGGGAGGTTCCTGGAGTGTGTGGAGGATAACTTCCTGACACAACTGGTGAGTGAGCCCACCAGGGGAGGTGCCTTACTGGACCTGCTGTTTACAAACAGAGAAGGACTGGTGAGAGATGTGGTGGTCAGAGGCCGTCTTGGGCTTAGCGACCACGATATGATAGAATTCTCAGTTGTGAGTGAAGTAAGGAGAGGGGTCAGCAAAACTGCTATCATGGACTTCCAGAGGACAGACTTCAGCCTGTTCAGGAAACTGGTTGAGAGAGTCCCTTGGGAGACCATCCTGAAGGGCAAAGGGGTCCGGGAAGGCTGGACAGTCTTCAAGAAGGAAGTCTTAAAGGCACAGGAGCAGGCGGTCCCCATGTGCTGTAAGACGAGCTGGCGGGGAAGGCGACCGGCCTGGCTGAACAGGGAGATTTTTCTGGGACTCAAGGAAAAGAGGAGAGTTTATCACCTCTGAAAGAAGGGGCAGGCAAATCAAGAAAAGTACAAGGATCTCGTTAGGTCAAACAGGGACAAAATTACAAAGGCAAAAGCCCAGATAGAGCTCAGTCTGGCCACAATTGTAAAGGATAATAAAAAATGCTTCTGCAAATATATTAACAACAAAAAGAGAGGCAAGGAGAATCTCCATCCCTTACTGGATATGGCGGGGAACATTGTCTCCACGGACGAGGACAAGGTTGAGGTACTTAATGCTGCCTTTGCCTCAGTCTTTAATAGCCAGACCAGGTATCTGCAGGGTATTCAGCCCCCTGAGCTGGAAGATGGGGATGGAGAGCACAATAACCCGCTCATAATCCAGGAAGTAGCAGTTAAGGACCTGCTATGCCACCTGGACACCCACACCTGATGGGATCCACCCAAGAGTACAGAGGGAGCTGGCGGAGGAGCTTGCCAAGCCACTCTCCATCATTTATCAGCAGTCCTGATTAACAGGGTAGGTCCCAGAAGACTGGAGGCTTCCCAGCGTGACACCCATCTACAAGAAAGGCCAGAAGGAGGATCCTGGGAACTACAGGCCTGTCAGCCTGACCTCGGTACTAGTGAAGATTATGGAGCGGTTCATCTTAAAGGCGCTCACAGGGCATGGGCAGGACAACCAAGGGATCAGGCCCAGCCAGCATGGGTTCATGAAAGGCAGGTCCTGCTTGACCAACCTGATCTCCTTCTATGACCAGGTGACCTGCCTAGTGGATGAGGGAAAGACTGTGGACGTTGTCTACCTGGACTTTAGTAAAGCCTTTGACACCATCTCCCACAGCATTCTCCTCAAGAAACTGGCGGCTCATGGCTTAGACAGGTGTACTCTTCTCTGGGTAAAAAACTGGCTGGATGGCCAAGCCCAGAGAGCTGTGGTAAGTGGAGTTAAATCCAGTTGGTGGCCGGTCACAAGTGGTGTTCCCCAGTACTCGGTTTTAGGACCGGTCTTGTTCAATATCTTTATTGATGATCTGCATGAGGGGATCGAGTGCTCCCTCAGTAAGTTTGCAGATGACACCAAGCTGGGTGGGAATGTTGATCTGCTGGAGGGCAGGAGGGCTCTGCAGAGGGATCTGGACAGGCTGGATCGATGGGCAGAGGTCAGTTTTATGAGGTTTAATAAGGCCAAGTGCAGGGTCCTGCACTTTGGCCAAAACAACCCCATGCAATGTTACAGGCTTGGGGAGGAGTGGCTGGAGAGCTACCCGGTGGAAAGTGGGGGTGCTGGTTGACAGCTGGCTGAATATGAGCCAACAGTGTGCCCGGGTGGCCAAGAAGCCCAACAGGGTCCTGGCCTGTATCAGAAATAGTGTGGCCAGCAGGAGTAGGGACGTGATTGTGCCCCTGTACTCGGCACTGGTGAGGCTGCACCTCAAATACTGTGCTCAGTTTTGGGCCCGTCCCTACAAGAAGGACATTGAGGTGCTGGAGTGTGTCCAGAGAAGGGCAACGAAGCTGGTGAGGGGTCTGGAGCACAAGTCTTATGGGGAGCGGCTGAAGGAACTGGGATTGTTTATTCTGGAGAAGAGGAGCTCCCTACAACTACCTGAAAGCGGGTTGTGGCGATGTGGGTGTTGGCCTCTTCTCCCAAGTAACTAGTGATAGGACAAGAGGAAATGGCCCCAAGTTGCGCCAGGGGAGGTTTAGATTGGATATGAGGAAAAATTTCTTCACCGAGAGGGTGGTCAGGCATTGGAACAGGCTGCCCAGGGAGGTGGTGGAGTCGCCATCTCTGGAAGTGTTCAAAAAACCTGCGGATGTGGCACTTCAAGACATGGTTTAGGGAACATGGTGGCGCTGGATTAGTGGTTGGACTTGATGGTCTTGAAGGTCCTTTCCAACCTTAGTGATTCTGTGATTCTGTGAATTTTGCTGATGAAGTACAAGCTGGAATAGAATTCAATTTATTTTTTGGTGGCTACATGTTCTCTTCAGTGCTGACAACAGGGTAAAAATTGTAGAAACTTGTATTACAAAATAAGCAGAGCTGACCAAGAATTCCCTTCATTTACTTTTTTGTTACTATTTTGGTTTATCTAATCTACTAGAACTACTTTTGTACCAGTGCACCCAATAATCAGACAAATACTATTTTAGTAAATAATTGGTGACTAAAAATCTCATATGAGGCATCATAAATCCCTCATTTTTAATAAAAATATTTCTAAAGATATGAAGGAAATACAAATATGTTTGAATGAGTAATTTAAAATAACTTTTAATCTTCTTTGTTGTTTTTCTTGTAGTGATTTTTCCCAAGCTAAAACTGGGTTGCATGTATTGTTTGACAAACTTCACGCTTTATAGATTCTTTGTAATTTGTAACATAACCAGAATGTGGTATTGTAACTGGATATGGTTATTATGATATCTTATTGCTAGATAAGAACATACACAATTTAGTTCTGTAAATTAAAGATAGCTTTACACATATTTATTTAAATCCTTAATTTTTACATTATTTCTCTTAGAAATGCAATGAACTTAATGATTATCTTTTAGCCTGGATTAAGTTAAACTGGAACAGAAATTTGAAAACAGTTAAATGCAAAAATTAGGAAGTTAAAACGTATTGCTTAAGCAAAACTATTAGCTGTGTTGGATAAATAAGAAAACTATTCAAGAAAACATCATTTGTGTGTAAACAAACAGACTCCTAGTAAAAGAGAAGTAAGCAAAGTAGTTGCCATTGTGCTCCTTGGCAGTCTGCTGTCATAGGCAATTGCTTACATCTTGCCTTGAGACCTTTCTGAACTACTTTATTTAGCGAAGTAACAATAATTCATGGTTAATGAAATTAATGATAGTTTTTTAAAAAGATTTTAGAATAAGTAGATATCAGGCTTTCATAAATAATGTCTTTACCTCTCAGTTTCTCATCTTGAGTGAATTAGAGATTGAAGAAAACTGAACTGCATCATTCCCCTTTGCAGTCATAGAAGCAGCTGACTTATTACTTCAATACACTATAAATTCAGATGCCTATTCGGTTTTCTCCATCCAATGGTTTATCTTTTCTTAAAATGTTGAATAATCTTATTTAAATGATTTTCATATAATAAATGGGGGTCTTGGGGTATAGATTTTGTGACTATGCAACTAGCAAGGAATAGAACAGTAATGTGAAAGTTGTTTGTGCCAGATCTGGTTCTACAAAGAGGGTCCACATGCTTATAAAGTCAGATTATCAATTGTTTTTATATTATTTGAATGTTGTATAGAAATCAATTTACATTCAAAGTTCTTAACTATGTGTTGAGATGCATCTTTCTCTGAGATGCTGAGTGTTCCCTTGATGTGTTTTAAACCATAATGACATTTAAGAAAGCTGAGATATTGCAATGCTCAGAAGGATTAAAATAAATCTGTGTTGGTCAAGAACCTAAGCATAGACAGCATGTGACAGAATGGAATGTCTCCTCTTTTGTACTTAGCTCTTTTTGCCTAGTAGTGAAAGCATGTGCATTTAGAGCTCAGCCTCTTATGAAATCTATACCAATCGGATGTCTGATAGGCTCCAGCGATTCTCCAATAACATTTACATAGGAGTTGAGGATGGAAACTAATGAGAAATATTAAGAGTTATAGATTTAAATGCAGCACTTTGCTTTACAGGTGGCTAGTGAATACTCTTCAACATTTGGTTTCAGTTGATTTTATTTTAATCTATCTAGAGAACATCTAAACACTCTTGTTTTCATTCAAAAATTAGTAACAGTTGAATATCCTCATTCTATCTAAACCAGTTTTTAATGTGAAAAATTATCATTATCAGACAAGACCAACTAATGCTTACAAAATTAATTAGCAAACAAATGCCCCTAGCCAGCCTAACATTATCTCCCTGGACATTTCAATTCTGCTTCCTATAAAGCAGAACTTCATGAGTTCTCTTGAACTCTTCATGAGTTTTTTAATGGTTTTGTTTGTTTGATCACAGTTCTCCATTCCCCGTTCTGATTTCTATTGTTATTTACAGAGATATATTTACATGTGTTTTCATTTCTGGGATCTCTGCAGAGAAACTGAAGTAAAGCTAATTAGATGTATGAAGCCTACTGTAATTTTCCAAAGTAGATCAGCATAGATCAACAATATGTGCTCAGTAAAGTTCTGCTGTCTTTATTGTACTAAAGGCTGGGCCTTTTCCCATCTTGGTAGATACACGACTCAGCTACCATGTTTCTAATGACGACAATTACTTACTCTGAGTCTCTCAGGTAAACTTTAGGCCTGAGGTGTAGGCCCAGACTCACCGTATCTAACATGAGGTTATGTGATGTAGGGAAGTAATAACCCAAACTGTCTAATGCTAAAGGGAAAGAGAACGACCTCCAAGTCTGGTTCAACTCACTGAAAACTGCATTGCCATAACTGCAAGACCTGCCTGGCAACTTGAAGCCAGACAAAATCAGACTCAAGACAAAGCACCCATTTTAAATAATTAGAATAAATAACTACTGGAACAACTTGCTCAGAATAGCAGTGGTTTTTGCAGTGCAGTGGATTATTTGGAACATTTTCATAAACTTGCTTGAATATATTTCTGAGCGGTAGACTTCTAGTGTAAATAAATTGATTCCGTGAAGTCAACTAGTATCTATATTAAAGTTCAGAGAAGAGGACCATGGTGGTCCCTTTCTGCCTTATATATTCCTCTAAAAGAATCAAATGAATCTGGTTTTATTTATCATTTTACCAATTTTTGTTTTACCTGGAAATTTTATTGGGGTGGTACATAAATATCGACGATGAAAAGCTTTTGGACTACTTCCAGTTCCCATGGAATCACAGTAGAAATGGTCCATTTGACAATTAATTTCCACTGACGTACATTTTTTTAATCCGCCAGTTGGCCAGTTCGTTAATTTCTAACCAAATCTGGAGTGTCTTACATTTATAAAACTTCTGCTAACAATGAAACCCAAAATCTCATAAAAAAATGAAACTACTTTTACCTGAAAAGACATATTTTCTGTAGACTCATGCTGACTGGAATTTTTATATATTGAAAACTGAATTTTCTATCAGCTTTTTTACAAGCTTTCTTTATATTAAAATGTTAGTTGTCTATTATAGTCTGGGTTGCTTCACTTCTTCTTGCCACACTGTGGTAATATCCCTACCCTTCCTGAATTTCCATACTGTGAAAGTAAGCTTTAGTAACAGGTTATGTGCTCAGACGATGGAAATCATTTGTATATGCTGATAAACAAATATTATCCTTTGAAGGTTTTTGCTTGTATGAAACTCATAGAATCATTGAGGTTGGAAAAGACCTTTAATATCATCAATTCCAACCGTCAACCCAAAACCACCATGCCCACTAAACCATGTCCCGAAGTGCCATGTCCACACATTTTTTGAACACCTCCAGTGATGGTGGCTCTACCACCTCCCTGGGCAGCCTGTTCCAATGTTTGATCACTTTCTCTGTAAAGACATTTTTCCTGATACTCAGTCTAAACCTCACCTGGCACAACTTGAGGCCGTTTCCTCTCGTCCTACCACTAGTTACTTGGGAGAAGAGACCAACACCCACCTCACCACAACCCCCTTTCAGGTGGTTGTAGAGAGCGATAAGGTCTCCCCTCAGCCTCCTTTTCTCCAGACTAAACAACCCCAGTTCCCTTAGCCGCTCCTCATAAGACTTGTGCTCCAGACCCCTCACCAGCTTCTAGACACACTCCAGTAGCTCAGTATCCTTCTTGTAGTGAGGGGCCCAAAACTGAACAGATTATTCGAGGTGCCGCCTCACCAGTGCCAAGTACAGAGGAAAAATCACTTTCCTACTCCTGCTGGCCACACTATTTCTGACACAGGCCAGGATGCTGTTGGCCTTCTTGGCCACCTGGGCACACTGCCAGCTCATGTTCAGCCAGCTGTCAACCAGCACCCCCACGTCCCTTTCCTAATTTTCTCTCTGCATGACCTAATGAGATCCTTGTACTCTTCTTGAGTTGCTTGCCCCTTCTTCCAAAGTTCTTCTTCCATCTCGTCTTACAGCACATGGGGACCGCCTGCTCCTGTGCCTTTAAGACTTCCTTCTTGAAGACTGTCCAGCCTTCCTGGACCCCTTTGCCCTTCAGGATGGTCTCCCAAGGGACTCTCTCAACCAGTGTCCTGAACAGGCTGAAGTCTGTCCTCTGGAAGTCCATGGTAGTGGTTTTGCTGACCCTCATCCTTACTTCACCAAGAATTGAGAATTCTATCATTTCATGGTTGCTAAACCCAAAATGGCCTCTGACCACATCTCCCACCAGTCCTTTTCTGTTTGTAAACAGCAGGTCACAACTTCTACCAATGTTGAGCAGAACAGAAGAGAAATACTCCATTATTGCTTTATGAAAAAAATGTGTCAGCTAGTTTCCAAACCATTAGAAATATAAATTTAAATATTTTCTGTGATCTTACTCTTTTAATCAGCAAAATCTAGTAGTATGTTTGCAGCTTTACTATAGCGTATTTTGTTACTAGCATTCTTTTAATCCTCATATTGCAGGAAGCCATGCCAGGCATGGAACCTTCCATGATGTCTTTAGCTCCTTTCATAATTTTTTTCACCTTTTGACTTGTAATTTACATTAATTGCACTTAATTCCATTTATTTTCCATTTGCTCTCTTATTGATAATTCATAAATCAACATAGATATTTCAGCACACGTAATAAATATTAGCCAAAGTTACTTTCAGTTTTGGTTATGGAATTACGTTTTTTTGCCATCAAGAATTGCTTCTTAAAATTTGCCCATCTACTTTCATATATTTCTGTGTTATCTTTTCCTCCACATCATCCTCCCTCATAATTTATCCCAGATTTGTGGAATATGCCTGAATACATATATATGCTATTAATTGAGACTGTTGTCTGTGGATGGTGCCCAATATAAAGTGACATCTTTAGAGACCTTTTTCTAATCCATCTGGACATCTGTGATTATAACATTCCAGTCATGCAGACTGCCCACCAGCTCTTGGTAATCCCAGTTTAACCAAATTCACTTTTTTTAGTGTCACCCAGATTCATGAGATAAGAATGCTTTAGAAACGTGTTTGATGGAGAATAACTTTTAATCATCTCCCAGAAAAAAATAAGAGTCCTGCATAAAGGGACTCAGTCCTTTCTTGTGTAATGTGGTGTGAGATAGTTCATAAAACTTCAAGAGAAGAGACAAATCTCTAGCAATCATCTCATCTGCAGTGTGTTTTTGAAAATCATGAAAGAAATATTGTAACTGCTGTCCATGCAGCTGTGCAAGTACAAAGAAAGATGGGATGACCATGGATCTTTTGGGTTGTTTTGATGGTTTTTTTTGTGTGTCTGTTATTGTAGATATAACAGGTCAAAGGCAACTCAAAGATAATGCAGAGGAATATATATTAATTAGTACAATTTTACTGAGATAAACTTTTTCATGCCTGACTCCCTTGTTATTTTAATTACCTGTATTTATTACAATCTTACTAGGCTTTGCACTATTCTTCTGCGACAAAAAATTTGGAAGAGTCAATATTATTGACAGTAATCAACAAAATAAAGGAGACTACCATTTTATGTTTAAAATCCCTTTGTTTATTCAGTAGCAAGAAACACCTCAACTAAGAGTGAAAAGTCTTAATCATTACCCTTTTTTGTGGAAAGTGCACATATATAGGCAATTTACACTGAAAATGGAGAAAATGTGTTTAAGTTTGGTAATTTTCTCCTGTCACCATAGGCTGGAAACTGCTGTAGTACAGTGTAATTCCCCAGTTTTAGATTGTGACTTCTAGGGTTTGAATCTGATTTGGAAGGGTGTTTTGCACTTGCTGGTACAAAAGACTGTAGTTAGTACTTGTATTTTTCCCTCTTTTTTTGTTAATTAAGCTGAGTACACCTTTAACATGGCTGAGTATGTACATAATTGCTTTGAAATAAAGGAGACCATACTACCCTATCTGCAACAACTGTGGGTCTGATGTTTCATTGCTTTCATTCTAAATAACCCACTAGGTAAGCATAAAGTCTGTACAAAATGCAACGAATCAGAATGGTAGCATTTTGAATACACTTCATACAGATACAATAATTCCACAAGCAGCAGGGCAGGAAATGTTAACAGGTCTGTTAACTTTTACTAGGTCTTTTATCTTTAAAAGAATTTAAACCAAGATGGCTTCCCAACTGATCACAATTCTTGGCACAGTCAAGAATAACTTGCCTAAAACAGAAAAAAAGATGAATCTTTATAGAGAAGGAAGTACTTAAGATATATAAGCAAATAAAGCACCCAGTACTGCCACAGTTCATTTTTTTTTTTTTAAAGAAAACAACACTGTTTTGTAGGGCTTCTTATCCTTCATCCGAAATGAGTGCCTTTAATGGGAAACATTCGGACATCAAGAGTTTAAATGTCTCGTTCATTGTTATACATCTCAGCAAGACTGAGTTTGCAGCCTGTGACCATGAGAAGTATTAAAGACAGTGAGCTAAATTCTCAGCAGGACATTCTATTTTATAGAAATAATTTATTTAAAAGCAACCAATCAGAAAGATTTTTGCATATAGCCACAAGTTATAATTTACTGCAATGCAATGTGACAAAAAGAAATAATAATCTTGGAGGTTTTCTTCTGCATTTAAATGTAAGCTGAATTAAAAGAACTGGAAAAATATAATTTGTTCTGGCATGGTTGCAGGACAATCCACACCATCCAGGTAAAACTTGGAAGAACTGGAAACCCTTACAGATGAGTTCAGGATTGGTGTTTAATTTCAAACTGTGTTTAAGGAAATCATTCCATCACTTCAATAATCAGTTACATGTGATCTCAGAATTTAATATTCTATCTTCTCACAGCAACAAGTAACTTTTGCCATTGACCACATATTGGTTCATGGAAACAAGATGACAGAAGTAATTAGTATTTCAGTATAGCAGAGAGATAGATTCAGTATAATCTAGTTGGTAACCCCATTGCTGTTTCTCCAAAACTCCATTATTAGAGTATTATGTGTGGGGGAAAAAAATAGTTTACAGCTCTATTTACTACAGTATTCTATGTTTTATCATGACTAGATATAAAGGCCATAATATTTACAATTAATACAGCATATTAGGTACAGACTACATATATTGTATGAAGACAAAGTGTACAGTAAATTAGAGAGAATGCTAAATTGTATCTGTACCACGATAAGAAAAACCTTCTCTTTAGTAAATATATCTTATAAGCTCACACATACGTATTTTTTAAAAAAGATAGAGCAATCTAAAATGTAGAAACAACATATTGGACATGATTAGAAAAAGAGATAACATACACAACTGTAAGATGTGAAAAAAGATAAGAAAAAGGTTATTTGAGTACAAATTCAAATGCTACTCTTAAATTGATAAGGAAAATTAATGTTTATTCTTATTACGAAAGAACTAAGTTATCCAATTTTATTTGTTCTTCTCCACATTAGATCATTTGGTTTTCTTTTGTCATTTCTCACTTAAACGCTGTAAACCCAGAAAGCGCTAAACTAATATTCTTTATGTAGTGTTACACATGCCATAAGACAATATTATTTTACCATGTCAAAGATGTTTGCACCATTTGGAGCACGTCTATCATCAAAACTCAATTAAATAGTGCCTTTCTATCTTCAGCTAAAACAAACTGTTTACTTATATTTGCTCAGTGTTTACTTCACAAGAGGTAGAAGACCCAAATACAACAGTAAAATAGGTGTCTTGGGATATAACACGGGTCAAAAAATTTAACCCAAGGAAGAAGGTCTAATCGTTTGGTTGCAAGAGAAGACTTTTTTTTCCTTTGCAAAGTAAAAGACAGCATTATAATGTTATTCATACCTCACATGGTGTCCTAACAATCCCTCTATTCAAGCTGAAAGGGCTATATTCCCTTTGTTGCAAAGTATTACATTTTTCCCTTGAGATTAGTGTGTAGGCAGTTTTAAAGGATGAAACAGGATTAGATAAGGTTTCTTACCAAGAAAGAGTTCTGAAACTGTGCTGCAAAAACCTCTTGTGTTACATGTGCTGAAAAAACATCCTTTGTTTTAACACTTTGAGTCACAAGTCAAATTTAATGAATTAGTTGACAAAATGTTTCTTTACAGGGTTTTGTGGAAGGCAAATAAACTAAAAATGGGAGGAAATGATACTTGCTTTAATTCTATCTGATTTTTTAAAAATGAAATTTCCCTGCCATTCGTAATTTTAAATATATTCCAAAAGGTTGATATTAAAAATTTTAGTAATTTTATTTATTTTCTAAAATATTCAGTACATCCCTGCATTTCTTGCTGTGATTTAGAGAAAAAAAAATTTATACCTTTATAACATATGAACTAAGCAAAAAAATTTTAGTCTAAAAAGCATCAAAACCCAAATGTCAAGGAGAGTCCTAAAAAAGAGTCAGTACTCCACTCACTTGTATATAATTAATACTGTTGTGTACTACATGAAGACTTTCATGAATTTGATTACTGCATAGTCAATGAGCACAGTTTAAGCATTTCTACTTCTTAAAAAAATCTACTTTTGAGGAATGAAACCATACCTAGTTAGTATTAAGAGGGTTATTAACGTATGTGTATTAAAAAGTGGGACAGATTAAATGGACTATACGTCACTTTTGCCTAAAGAATTGACAAGAAAAGGCAGTTCCTTTTCTCTATCCCCCAAATTTCCACAAGCCACATGGACTTTACCCCCATCCTTCCTCAAATACCTGTTCTTGGTTAGCTTTTCTGCAAGGAAGGCTAGACAAATTCCCTTTGGCAGCCATCACTGGTCCTCCTCCAGTCCTCAAAAAAGGCTGCTGAAGAGTGATAAAGTCCCATTGAAGAGTGAAACACACCACACTACAGGTATAGTAACATTGTTGGCTTATGACCATAGTTACATGACTATGGAATCCTCATCCTTCCTGCTTCTCTCACTGTGCAGTCCTTCTCCATTCAGGTAGTCTACTACGTTCATCCTGAATGCAATGTTTGCATTCAGAAAGGCTACGGAAAGACTCTCAAAACCATTCCCACTGTCACTGCAGAGTGAAAAGTGGACTGTATAGCAATTCATATTTCCTCTGTATCATAGTGTCTCCTACCCTCAGCCATGAACTGGAGTACATTGTTCCTGAATCTGAATGTCTGGCATGACCAAATTAATTTTTATACCTTCATGTGTATAATTGCTCAAATATTGTTAATAGGTATAGGGTCTCAAAGAGCTATTCTGACATTGTGATATGATAATTTAATCTGTTCCTTTTCCCCTTATAAATCACAATTAAAAAATAACTCCAGCAGATTGACTAAAAAGAACAACATCACCTGCAATTAGAAGCTTTTCTGCACCTACACAAGAGGAGATGGTGTATTGCAGCCAGCTCTAAGTCTGCTGTTAAAATATATTCTTCACAACACATACCAAATAAAAGTTAAACTATAAATAGTATTGGAGAGGAAAAGAAAAGATGTTCTGTTGCTTAGTGTTCCATGCATTCAACAAAATCAGCGTACTTTCAAACAAGTTGGTTGACTTGTCCCTTTTTCCTCTGTTAGATGCAGCAAGATGTGACTCCTTCCCACACAAGGCTACTTGATGATAAAAATGTACATCATTAATGAACTTAAGTGGTACTAGGTTTGTAATTTTCAAGGCACAGGTAGAAATGATATGCTGTTATAATTCATGGACCATTATAATACATATATTACCTTAACATAATGCTCTGAAATAACTATCTTCATTTTCTGTAGCTGAAAGAAAGCTCACTTAAAAAAAAAAAAGAAAGAAAAAAGTAACCCAAGAATGTTTCCAAGTATATAACTGGGAAACTTTTCTCTGCCTATCACTGAGATGACATAACATCATTAAATGTTCACGTGCACAAAAGCATCGTATGGCCATATGCTAAAGTATAGAGAAATAGTATCTTATTAAACTGATATCATATATTTTAGCATTATAATGTCTATGCATTTTGACTGACACGCTGCAGCCAGATCTAAGTCAGAAGATTTTTGAGCCTATGTGCAGACTCATCTAGTTTTGTGGAGTTTTAGAAGCATGGCATAAAGTTATTATGAGCTGTATCACAAAGCATTTTCCAGAGAGTATTTCCTCAGAACATTTAACCAGAAAGTGGTAAAACCTGCAATGGTGACAGGAATTGTGGGATAAGTGGCAGCTGTATTGAAAACTCAGGGCCATGGTCTACATCATTTGTAATATGACGATCAGTAAATATATTCCTCCAGCACTGGCAGTGTTTGGATTTCAAGGTGAATCAGTCCCTCAGACTAATTCCCTCACTATCCTCTGGGACTTTTAATTACAGTCACAGGAGTATTTTTTGATGCCTCATCTCAGTTCCCCAAAATGAGGCAGGAAATGGTGTGTTAATAGGAAAAAATGCCCCAAATACACTCTTCCCATTGTAAATGCTTATAGAACAAAACAAAGTTAGTTGATATTCACGCTATAAATGTCTGTGCTACTGTCATACAGTGCAGTATGTGAACAAAATAATAAAAGCTGATCTGTCAACAAGCTGCTCTCTTAAGTTGGTAATTATTTTGAATGACATCGTATCACATCTAAAATAAATTTAAACAGTATCAGCAAAGTACAAATACAACAATATCACACAGCTAAGATTAACAGCGATAGCTCTGATTCTAGTCAATACTTTTTGTAATATTTAGTTATTGTTTGGAAGAAAACCACTACCATCCAACAGTTTTCACATTAAATGTAGACAAATAATTTAAATTAAACATATGATATTCTATCATTTTACACAGGAAGTAATATTTATATATTTAGGCATTTAATTTCTTGAATTACAGGACACAATGGAAGTAAAGATATTCTTATATTTTCAAGTTCTCTTTTGATTGGTAAGGGACAGTGGAGGCCCATCTGTTTTGCAGCAAAGAAAGCCCCAAACCATCTGTGTAGAACCACATGCCAGCTAAAACACAGAGATATGCACAGTTTTTTGTTATGAAAAATTTTGCAGTATTTTTTTCCTGTATTAGTGTGAATAAATTAGCAACAACTAAATTAAAGAAATCTTCTGAGAACATATTAACTTTCTAGTGCACATTGGAAAATGTATCCATTTAGAAGTCATGAAACATTCATTGGCAGAATTTTTTCTTCTGATTTTTTATTCTTAAGACAGAGAAATCTTTGTGTTCAATATAAGCATTTTTATTGGCATGGTAATCAAAGTTAATTTACCTGAATTTTAGTATTCGTTTGTGGGTTTTTCTTCAGAGAAAACTCCACATAATTACCACCATGCTTATATATTGGCCTAATAATAACATTTAAAAACTTGGGTCCATATGTTTCCTTTCTATCCTAAAAAAAAAGCCAGAAGAGGGGAAACTCACCCATAAATGACTACAGATTTGGCTAACCTGCAGTTTTATGTCATCTACCATTTAAATGGGTTTAAAAAAAACCCCTGTACTTGGAGAATAGTCTCTGAAATGAAGACACAGTGACAATTGGGCAGATTTCTGTCCCTCACTTGCCCTCACACAGGCACTGTGTTCTGTCTCAAGCAGAGGTAGCACTATGACCTCTGTTGACAGTTCATTAATGTTCAATATTTTCTTGAGATTAGAGAAATCTTAGCCAAGTGGGCAGCAGTGGTCCTGAGAACTTCTGAAAAGCCTTGAAATAACTGCAAAAAACCAAGAAAAAAGCACAAATAAACAGCCCTGTGTAGTTTCTTGGTATATTAGTGGCCGCATGCTGGCAAAGTAGCAGCCAGTTCTCAAGTTTCTGTTTTCAGAGCGTAAATAAAATATTCTAAAAAATAAGAATAAAATTATGATTTTGCAAAATGATTGGGCTGCTTCTATATAAATGTTTGCTTACCAGTTCTGAACACTAGGGAACTAAAAGATGATCACTGGATTTTATCCAGAACATCTTTCAACTGAAGACAGTTTAGCTATTCTAGTCTAGAACACAAAATTTGATCGGCACAAAGCTTTCACAAGCATGTTTTGGAGGAAGATACATGATGTAAAGAGCAGACATTTTCTAAGTTCAAAAGGCCATGACATCTTTTTGCTTGGATTCTTGATGACAAGCCAGATGTTAGCAGTTTCTCACAGAGTTTCTAGATTTTGTTAAAACATTAAAACACTCACTTGGATTTAAACCTTCTAACTTGGACAGTATGAGGGCCAAGGAAAAGGCCCAACAGTTAATGTTTTTTGTCTTCCTAGAAATCTTGTTTGATTCTTTTTTTTGTTCATTTTTTTTTACCATGGACTGGTAAAGACCAGCTTTTGACAAAGAAACTACTAATTCAGAAATAATCTCTGAATTTGATTTAGAAGACTTACAACATGAATAAGATTCTTTCTCTTCATGTGTGGTTTAGACCACTCCTATGTAAGCAAGGCAGCATTTCCAGTAATAAAAAGTCTAATATTTATGGTTTTCATGGTTACTATATTATAATCCTAGTTCCTTTTAGTAAACAAACAAATATTATTGTTATGTTTTTATTATTTTTCTCCATGTATGGAGAAGTGGATGCTGTCAGCATTCATCTTTTTGTCTTAGAATGATGATGCCTCAATCCTGGTTCTGGAACTGCTTGCTTTACTGTAGCAATCCGTGACAATGGGGTATGTATACTAATACTATATTTTGTGAAGAGAAATGATTGCCAATACAGAAAAGTAAGGAACAACCATTTTCTATTAGAGAACACTGTGATATGGAATTTGTTCTGGTGTATCTGGGGGTAACTGCCCGTAAATATAAAGTCCGGATGACTTGGTTGGATACTTTAGTGGAGGATTTCATCGTTCAACAGAATCAAAAGGATCCATCTTCTTATAGGCCATACTGTAGCTTGTTTCTAAACATAATTCAATGCCTGCAAAAACTGTGGCTACAGTTGCCCTTTGCATCACATGCAATTGGGCAGACAGCACTTAGCAAATGCAGTTTTATGTTTGTTAGCTGGTATTCGTTCCCGAGCTTCATCAAAGTTTCCAGTTTTAAATAGATTCATGCACTGATTGCCCAACGGTCTACTTGCAGATCATTTAACTTTTACATGATATCAGCATGTTATTTCTGCTATCATCACTGGCGGAAGATTTGGATTTGCCTTGCAGTGGTATACAGATTTGTATTTCAATACAACATGGACTCCTGCAGATTTAAATGATACTGAACTAGATGTTTTACTGAATTTTTCTATTCCATTAATTTAGAAGTCAAAAGTGCTATTGGAATTTTATTTTGCTTCAAGATAAAGATTCATTCAGGTTAATAAAAGTCACAAAACTATTTTGCACAACAACAAATCTCAACAAGAAGAAAAAACTCCTCAAACCTCCAGTTCATTGGCATAGTTTAAAGACACTTAAATAACAACAGAAGGATTATTATTGGGATTTTAATACTTTATTTGTAATAGTTTTTCTACACTGGCCTGTGAAAACTCATCCCAGGATATATTACCTTTGCATTGAACATGTCCAAGAATTTTTAAAATGTATTTATGTTGTAGTGGTGCAAACAATATCCAATATTAAATTAATTGTTTTTCATGTTAAAAGACATAGACCCTTAATATTGTTTTAGGCTTCAAGTAATCATTTTGTGTCAGTGAAAATAAAGGAAATGTAAACCCAGTTAATGGTAGATATGAACATACATTTAGGGCAAAGGAAGGTCAACTGGCTCCTACTTCCAACAGCATGATTTTGCAGAGCTGAGTCCACAGACAGACACAAAGTGTAGAACTTCTGCCACCAGTGACTCTTGCTACTCTACTCCAAATGAATTTTCTATGGATTAAAAGATTGCTGAATGAACCTCAATATTTGCAGTTTTTCATAAGGATAAATGGGACCAATTCTAACATGATAAACTAAACTGAAAGGATTTCAGAAAAATTTCTTTCAAACAAGACATACAGCATTATCGTCTTGTCTAACACTTTTCATTATGTTATACAAGATAACTTTGCGATCCTATAATTATTTTTACATTCATTATTTTAGAGTGTGTAGAATTTCCCCCATCTTGCTAAATAATGAGTGACCTGTTTTGAACTATACAAGAGTTTTGAAAGGAGAAACTATTCACACATGAAGGAGTTTGGAAAAGCTGTGATTTTCTGCTTGACTTAAAATCAGTTTATGATTCAGTTATAAGAAGGTTAATCAATCTGAACTAAAATGGAAAAGAATATACATAGAAATGCAAAAAGAGATCATTATTGTTTCAGAATAATATATTTATATACATACAAAGTGATGAGACATTTTCTGTTTGTTCCTATCACGAAACCTCTAATAGTTATGTACTTACCATCTTTGGTTACCCATAACTGAGGAACACTGCTTTCAAACAAGACCCTATTTTACAATATGGCAGCTCCTAAGACATTTTTACACAAAAACATATGAATTAAATAAGGCTCTTGATAATATTGCTTTAAAAGCAAATTTATAGAAATAATTTTAATGCAATAACAATTAGCAAGTTTAATATAAGAAATAACAAGCAAAAGCAGACAAAACATTTCTCTTTTAAAAAGCAAACTTATTACGAATTTGAGCTTCCATTAAGCTTAGTTCTCCTGTATAAAGGAAATATAATTAGATTTCTTTTTCAAGGAAGAATATAATGACATGCCTCAAAAAAAATTTCTTTTCTCAGTAGTTCTTTACAAAACACAAAAGTCTAATGAGATATTTACCTGTATTAGTCAAGACTATACCCACATACCCACAGTGTATGTGCTTGTTAAAGTCTTCCAGTCATTCTAGGCTTAGGGAAATAGTGTCCAAATGTACCATATTTAGCTTCTATCTCAAATTCTCCCGAGCTGTCAATTTAGGTGTTAAAGAGACCATTTGTAAAGCTTGGCTGGGAATTGCCATTATTGACTGGAATGTGTGTTTATCATTACATTCAATGATGAAAGTGGAACATGTAGCATATGAATAAATGTCAGCAGATGTTTCTTTTAAATGGCCTGATTTCAACCTCCTGTTGTTTGTCTTGAATACAAATATTAAAAAAGAGAAAAAGGCAGAATTTTTTATGACATAAGTGCAAGGGTAGTTATATTAAAAAACAACAAAAATAATGATGAAAGTCACAGAAGAACGAGGGAAGTATAATTAATAAGAATTATGTTGACGCTCGCATGATACTATCTGGTTTGATATTAAAAAAGATACAGGAACAGCAGTTCAGTGTGGGCTATAGTCACTCCATAAGTAAGAAAGACTCACAGAGTCTATTCTCAGGAGCATAGTACATGAAGTTCAAGAATTTTTAAAATTTAGTAACATTGTTAGAAAACTTCTAGCTTAAACTCAAAGCACCAAGAAAAAGGGGGTTACACAGAAGAGAGGTCTCTACGTACATTATTCTTGTTCGCAAAAGTGAATATTCCCTTTAAAGATAGTAATAATTCTTTAAGCCCTTGAAATATTCTCACCAGTTCCAACAGGTAATCCTCACAACTGCAAAATTAAAACTTGAATCTGTAAATGTTTCTGCAGTGTGTGGAAATGCAAATAAGCGATTTACATAGACCTCCTCTTTTTCTTTTTTTTTTTTTTTTAGGCCAATAAAGTAAGATTAGTATAAAAAACAGTATACAACTGCCTGCTAGCAGAACCATATTCTGCTGCTCTACCTCACATGGTGGTGTCCCATTGAGCTCCATGGGACTACACTGAGAGTAAAATCATGCTCAGTGTGTGCAATGAAGGCAGAATCTGGCAGGAATTAGTATGCAGCACTGTAGACTCAGCAGTATTCCAACTAAATCAATAAAGTGAACAGAGACAAAATTAAATCAGCCTTGTGTTTACTGGAATGTGCTGCATTTTGTATCTTTATATTATGACAATATGGTATCGAGGTGTTGAATATCTGAGGCTCCCTGTCTTTACCAAGAGATGCAGGTGCTCAATGCCATTGTAAATCTCATTTTTAGTAAACAGAATAGCTTTATCATGACTATAGTTCATATTTGGGTGTTATCAGAAATCTACTGGTTAGGGAGGGGATTTAGGAAAAAAACACCTTCTTTTGATACAAGGCATTGTTTCAATATGTCCCTATTAAAGAAAGTATTTCATACCTTGAAGTCTAAAATACTAAATATATAGTGCATTCTATAAGAATATATCTAACGACTGTAATTGTAAGCTGTAATTAAATGCTGAGGACTATTTCCAATTCCGATTGGGAAACATATTATTTTTTTACTGAAAGTTTTATGAAAATCACATGTGAACTTTGAATTAAGATAGAAAGGCTGGGGTATACCCCTTGCTATGCATTCTGCTCAGCTGACCTTTCACATTGATTACATCCTAATAACAGCAAGTGGAAAAGAACATCCCATGTCACCTAGACAAGATAATGATTTTTACAAATGTAATTGTACAGCTACCTAATTGTTAACAGATGAGTAATATATACCTTCAGTGGTGTATAGCCTACAACCCAATTCTCAGTATCTTCACAGTTCAAGGATATTCCCTTTACTAGTTTGTCTGGTTATAGCAGTATTGGCCAGTTGCTTATTGGATCTGTTGATAGTAATTTTGGCCAGCTGCTTATTGGAACGAAGGCAAAATTATTCTGCATTTATTCACTTGTCCTTTTGATAAGAAGTTTTAACAGTATGTTTTAAAACATATGCAATATCACAGTTAGGAGGAAAGCCCAGTTTACAACAGAAAGACAATAGAAGAAATAATAGTTTTTAGGCTTATGATTTTTAAAAAAAAATCTCTAAACCAGTGATATCTTATTTTAAATGAGCAAGGGATTATTTAGTTCTACCAAGTGTGAGTGAGCTGCTTTACCTCCATCTCATTTTGTTCATTTTTTACCTCCATCCATTTTTGTTCCATTTGCAGTACACCCAAATGGTGATGTACTCAAAACTCACTTTAAGGAAATTTATTTCTTCTCCTAAAGCAGTGGACCAGGAACCACAAGATTACAGGATATATTCAACTGCTGTCCTTCGCCACTGGCGGTGGTGAGCTGACAGTTGAGGGAGTATTTGTAGATGGGCATAGAGTAATAGACAAATATGGTACAGGGATACTTGAGTGAAAATGAAATATAATAACAAGTTTTAAGTTAAAATATAAATATATTTGATAATAGTTAAGATTTATTGAATAAAAATGTTGCCTAACTTCAAGTAAAAAGTTAGAAAGTAGAGCAAGAACTGCAATTTAATTATCTTGGTCTCCATTTTGGAATTTAATAAGCAGATAAATAATATTATCTCTATAATTGCATTCCAAGAATATCATGCTAGTTGTTTTTGCACTTCGTACACTACAGCATTTCCTCATAAGATGTTTTCAGAATGTTTACAGTAATTTCTGTTCTTAGGCCTGGACTCATCAAAACACTGAGCTTATACTTAGCATTATTTCCACAGCATAAGTAGTATATTTATATGCATGTATAAATGTTTTCTGGAATAGGGTTTGTTATAAACAAGGGAAACAATTTGATGAATTTGAAACAAAAACTAAAAACCCAATATAAATTGACAAAATATGCTGTTTGTTTTGGAGTATCCTCAAATAAGAATATCTTCATATGATTTAAAGTCGTGATATAAAAATACATGGAATTAGCATGTTCTCTCTCTGTTTAGAAAATATTTAATTTAATATTGTCTACAGTATTAGACTTCTTTCCAGGTTCATGGTTCAAAAATCTCTAGGTAGTGTTGATATTCAATAATCAGAAAGCAAGGAAGAAATCTAAGAGGGATGTTGCATTTTTCCTATCTGCTTAGATTTTGGCACATTCACTCTTCAATTGCTCCTCACCCTTCAGAAAAGCTTGAAACCAAACTTCAGCCTTTCAGCACTATGCACACTTCACACATTCCTTCATTTCAGCAGTTAACTCTTACCTCCATGATCCAAACCAAAACACATACACAAAAATCCTCCCATGTTCTCACTTCTAAAGAAACAATAACTGTAGGTCAAGGTCACTTCAGAATGACTTAAATTTCTCTTGATTTTTTCTCTCCTGTAAGTTATTTTACTCCTCTTCTGCCACAGAGGTTTTGGAAATGTTTATGTGCTTCATTCCCCCTTACCCCAGTAATACTTTAGATTGATAAATATAATTCTGAAGAATTTGGAGTTTTTTTCCACAGAAAATTGGAAGTGACACAGAGTGTCTTGTGGATTTGCAGAATCTGTGAGAGTAATTTTCTGATATGACATGTGGTATGAGAATACACAGAATAAATCACTGCCTATAGAGGACACTTCCTTGTGTTGCACTGATTAGGTGCACTAGTTTTTCATTTAAGCAATCTTAGATATAAACTAACAAAGTTTTTGGATGTTGGGCTGAATATTAATTAACAGCTTGTTATTTGGCACAGTTCCAGGAAACCTCCTTCCTCCCCTTGTTGAAAGGGCACTGGCAGCAGGATATTACTCCCATTAAATCTGCTGATTTTCCCATTTCTTCTCACACACAACTCCTAGATAGTGTTTAGCATCCGGATTCTTCATTTTCTAGTCCAACAACAAGTGTTTATATGCATTATTGTGGAAATTGTACACAACAGTTCTATTTTATCCATAAGAATGGCTTGAGATTTATCACTTTTGATATTTGTCCCAAACCCCTTGTATCTTGGACTTGTGTAAACTTTTCCCAGAGAGTAACATTTTCTATTCTGGGTATGTACAACTGTATTTAAAAAAAAAAAAAAAAGTGTCTGATATATTGCTTTTTAACAGTCAAGATGCATATTGTTCTTCTTGCTCTTGGTTTCTGTTTGAAACTGTGGCAGCTTTAATAGCTACAGTAGAGGTAATGCAGAAAGTCAAAAGTAAAAGATGATGGCGTTCACTCCTTTTTCTTGTTCAGAAATATCAGCTTGTGGCTGATATCAGTTGCAGCTGTAATGCCTATGATTCTCCTGCTGAGTATCCCAATCTGTCATAAGTTAGCTGGAAGTTGCAAGGAATAAGCAAAAGTCCCCTTTATTCCTACAGGTTGCCTATTCTTTAGGGCTGAGACATGATCTAGAACTAGAAAATACCCTCTGAAATTCTGGGGACAATTTCAAAAAGTATTGTATGATATTAAGAAACAGAGCTCAGAGTCTGGGGCTAGAGTTCTAGACACCCACAGCCCTGTGACTAAAGTCCTCTCCAAAGGCGATAGAGCCATTTTTGACAACCCATTTCCCAACTAAGTGCTCTAAACATTATATTAAAACAGAAAAGGTAGGTGACATTTCCTCCCTTTCCACACACACTTCAAAAAGATTCCCTCAGGAACCCTGGCTCAGGAGAGACATCTGTAGTTAGAGGTCACCCAAATAAGTGGAAGCAGACCGCTTGTGGTCAAGTACCTACACAGCAGAGAGGCTTGGTTTTCTTTGTCTCTCATTTTTCATTCTGCTTAACGTTCCTTATGGGCTACCTCCAGGCAGCTCCATGGTCAGTGAGTGGGAAGTAGCAAAGACATGGTTACCTTTTAGTTATGGAAACACCTACACTGTTGCAATAAGCAAGCAGTCCAATTCCTACCCTTACCAAAGGAATGAACACCTAGATAAAACAGAAACAGGAATGTAACTGTACAGTCTCTCTGTAGCAGCCAGAACTGAAGTATATTGTAAGCCATTTTTATGCAAGTCTGGTCTGGCAAGAGCGGTTTGGTGTGAATCAGCATGCTTCTGTTCCCAAGTACAATTAACTATATTTTCTATTGTCCAAAACCATGTATTTGTCAATCTCATTCTTTAACTGAATGTATGAATATATCACTCATGGTACCCCGCAAAGTAAAAATGTGATTACCATAGAGTGTCTCTATACAGGCAAACCGTACACCAACTCTGCAGGAATTTTTATGCTACTATGGATTTCCAGTCATTTCCTTGATTCAGTTGACCTGAAATTGTAACTTTTCTTCTATGTGTTTTTTAAACTCCTCATATACATTTGAGTATTTTCCTCTCTCTAGCAAGGTACCTGAATTTCAAGATTTTTTTATCCCATTACACTTTTTTGTTCTTTTAATATGCATGTTTTACTCCCCTTGACACTGGATTCATGCTGAAGAAAGAATCACACTTTAATCCTGCTTGGCAAGATTTCCCCTTTACGCTTTAGCCTTGCCAGGCATGTGTAGTGTTTGTTGACCTTTTGCACCAGACCAATCAGTCCATTGTGATCTAAAGTAAGACTTCCTTTTCTTAGCAGGCAGCAAGGCAGAGTTTGATGATGAAGTCTTTGAAGTATAGCATCTGAAGCCCCAAGTATAAAAGCTGCTTGAGCAGCCATGTCAGTATCAAAGGTTGCTACAACTTTTTTTTCATTGTAGTGTAATTTCAAATACTTTGAAAAATTCTGAATGTTTAAAAAGTTCTGTTCTTAGTGAATGGTTAATGAATAAGTCTCCAAGTGTAATTGTGTATTTTCGTTAGACCTGATTCTTTCCATGTTGAATTGAGCAGTAAAATGTCAATAACGTTGATAGGACCAGGATAATGCCACCCTTGTCTCAATATGTGAAGAATAAACTCTTTTTCAAAGTCAATTTAAATCCTCAAAGAACCTTAGTAGGAAGAGATCTGGGGTGCTTAAATGCCATTAATGTAAATAAGGCTTGCCCATTTCTTTTAATGCCATTCATTAATAGAACAGAAATCTCAGTAGTTTAGGAGACAAAAAGGAATAATTCTTGTTAGATCTTTTTCAAATTCACTAATATAAATGTCCATCTGCCTTTAGTGAGGTTGTGTGAAATGATGTTTGAAATTTCAGTATGATATAGTATATAAATTATAAAAATGATTCCAAATAGTCACCATTTTTATAAATTAAATTACTAGAGAGAAAAGAAAAAATCTACTTTATATCACCACATTGCCTGAAAGAATCTAATAGTTGTCATAGTTTGTTCATGCACCTTAAGAAATGACATTAGTTATGATCAGTTAAAATATTTTTAGAAAAAAACAGTGGCTTACTACCATGCTTAAAACCACAAAGCACTACTAGCCACAGATATGATCAGCAAAACTAAAATTGTAAAGATAAAAAAGAGTTGTGTACCTGGTCAACACAAATTTAATTGGTGTACAAAAATCTTGCAATATGTCCTAAATGGGCAGCTTGCAATGTAAGAATGAAAACAAACTAGTTGTGGTGTTTGCTGTATTCTAATTTACAGCATCTGAGTGTGGAACAGGAATCTATAATAGTATTATAGTATGGTTTTGTAACAGTGATCTTTAATTTTATTATTTTCCCATTTTGTCTTCTCCTTTTCCCCTCTCCCAACTCTATCTGTCTTTGATGATGAGTTTACAATCTAAAACACTACTACTTCCAATGAAATATTATTGTGGATACTTCTTGCTCTTTGATCATTTGGTTTCTCTCCATGACTGAAAAGGGACGCCTACCAGTAGCTCCAGTTATTCTCCATAAGGGAGGAACTATACATAAGAGAAGAAGAGAGACTAAAAGAAGTCAAACAGTACAGAGCCCTGTTCTCACACTTAAAACATGGCAATACCGAGAAGGATATTGGTTGGGTGGTAAGAGCCTCATGGTCCCTTCCTCTTTTGTAAGGAGCTCTGAATGCAGTGTTCTAATTACAAAATACACTCTTGCCAAGGTCATGGATGAGAAAAATGATACCCAGCTTGCCTGTGAGGTTATTCAGTGTCTTATTTGAATAATGAGATGTTAGGGTCGTCCATTAGGTTTCTACCCCATATATCGAGTAATCTTGTGCAGCTACCAGTATATTTTTCGTAGAATAAAGTTCACGAGTTTGCACCAAATGGATGCAATATATGTGATGGTAATCAATCAGCTCTATGGTACTCTCTGCTTGTGAATGTTCTGTTCCATGTGCTTTTTGCATATATCACACACATGCTGTATGGCACTACATTGGCTCTCTACCCACACTGTACCTTGAATGTCCACCTGCCTGTAAAGGGAGGGCTCTTTACTTGATGCTCCTTGCATCAAATCACAATCACAAAATAAATGAATGTTCATCTTTCTTGATCATCCACACACATGCCTTTTAAGGTACATCATGCTCTAATGATAAGACGCTTGGTGAGTTAAAAGAAATGGCCAGGTTAATGTAAACTTTAAAAAATTTAGACTGACATATTAATTTAATTGATGACTACACTAGTTCCTATGGGCTTTTTCCTATGAAATGGAATTTTTCTCTCTCCTCTTCTTATCTTTGATTCTTGTTTGGTTATTTGATCTTCTGTTGTTATATTTATTTTTTAAAAGATCAAAACTCATCATTCTTGCTACTTTATTTCTACTCTGTTTCTTTTAGGAAACAAATTTTACTGGTTCTTTATAGTCATTATTTTTCATTGCCCTATCTCACTTTCGTAGAACCATTGGAAATAGACTGTGTTCCTTTTTTTTCTACTTCTTTGCTCAATAAAAACAACAGGCTGAGGATGGTAATTAGACAATCGTAACAGTGCAGCCAACAGTAATACATTTGAAAATATGTAGAATCCAGTGTGATATGTAGGACCTAATGCAGTAATAAAAGGATTTTTTTCTGCACAGGCCAAGATTATTTCAAAGGATGTCATCTACTCTATTTTTATTAGATCTACTGTGATTAAAATGACACGATCCCCACAACATCCTTGTCTCTAAATTGGAGAGAGATGGATTTGGTGAGTGGACTATGTGGTGGATGAGGAATTGGTTGGATGATCACATCCAGAGGGTAGTGGTCAATGACTCAATGTCCAGATGGAGATGGGTGATGAGCGGTGTCCCTCAGGGGTCCATATTGGGACCAGTGCTCTAATATCTTCATCAATGACATAGTGGGATCGAGTGCACTCCCAGCGAGTTTGCGGATGACACCAAGCTGAGTGGTGTTGTTGATGCGCCTGAGGAACGGGATGCCATCCAGAGGGACGTGGACAAGGTTGAGGCTCAACAAGGCCAACTGCAGGGTCTTGCACTTGGGTCAGGGCAAGCCCTGGTGTCAATCGAGGCTGGGGGAATGAAGTGATTGAGAGCAGCCCTGAAGAGAAGGACTTGGGGGGACTGGTGGATGAAAAGCTGGACGTGAGCTGGCAACGTGCAGTCACAGCCCAGAAGGCCAGCGATATCCTGGGCCGCATCCAAAGCAGCATGTCCAGCAGGGCGAGGGAGGTGATTCTGCCCCTCTACTCCACTCTGGTGAGGCCCCACCTGGAGTACTGCACCCAGCTCTGGAGCCCTCAGCACAGGAAAGACATGGACCTGTTGGAGATGGCACAGAGGAGGGCCACAAAAATGATCAGAGGGATGGAGCACCTCTCCTACGAGGACAGGATGAGAGAATTGGGGTTGTTCAGCCTGCAGAAGAGCAGTCTCCGGGAAGACCTTAGTGCAGCCATCCAGTACTTAAAGGGGCCTTCTAAGAAAGATGGGGACAGACTTTTTAGCATGGCCTGTAGCAATATGACAAGGGGTAAGGGTTTTAAACTAAAAGAGGGCAGATTTTGACTAGATCTAAAGAAGAAATTTGTCTCAGTGAGGGTGGTTGAAACACTGGCACAGGTTGCCCAGAGAGGTGGTAGATTCCCCATCCCTGGAAACATTCAAAGTCATGTTCGATGGGGCTCTGAGTAACCTGATCTAGTTGAATATGTCCCTGCTCATTGCAGGGGGTTGGACTAGGTGACCTTTAAAGGTCCCTTCCACCCAAACTATTCTATGATTCTATGATTAAATGATGCACTGCTTTGGGTTTATAATGAATTGTATCACAAAACACAATGCAGAATGAAAGGACTTGACCTTTGTGACATAAATAGCAATATGTGATTTTGTGTTTCACACCAAAACTAGCAGGGTCTGAAGATTTGCTACAAGTAAAATGTGCCTTTCCAGCATCTTACATGAAAATTTTAAAGTTAAACATTATACCTGCAAAGTTACTCAGCCACGCTCAACTCTGGGATAATGCATAAAGGCATAACACTAAAGATTATTTTAACACCTTATTTCTGTGAACAGTCATGAAAAGCCTATCATATTACACCAGATGAGTGGCACACTCAGTCTCATTTTGAATGGACAGGTGGACTGGAGAGAGAAAAAAGAAAGTGGAGTTAAACACAATCTTTCCATGAACTCATATAGAATACGATTTTCTGGTATTCTGCAAATTGGTATTTTCCTATAAAGTTTTTATGTTTATGTCTATAAAGTTATGTTTTTCATACAATAACACATTTTGTAATAATAATGAGATCCTCTGATCATTTTCCTTGTTATTATTGGATAGCACTTCCAGCACTATGCAAGCACAGTTGGCTACCCAGGGACCCTGATGCCAAGTTGCGGAGGATATTCTTGCAGCAGTGACAAATAGCTTGCTGGTGGGCTGTGCAGAGTGTTGTTCTGGCAGCAGTGAAGTTGTCTATGTGTCTGTCACTTGGTTAGGCTACAGAAAGTCTAGGTGGTCTGATTTTTTTCCGCCTTTAGAGAACTTTGTTTTAAACTTGCATGTCTTTCTGGTGAATTAGTTCGTTTGACAGCAAGGTTCTTAGCAGACCCCTCACAAGTGTTACATGTGAGTACCTATATGATGAAAGAGAGAAAAATCTTCACAGTGCCATACTTGTTTTCCATACAAACCTACATGCTGCCATTACAGCCACCCACATATCATTTGACAACTCAGTTACACATCAAGCATCTTAATGAATCAGGACTAAACAACAGAGTGTCCCTGCATAAAGCCACATATTTTAAATGTTATTCTGACTTTATGCCTTTCCGGTGAAAAATTTAGGTAGACTCTGTGATCTGTAAACAAGAATTCAGGGACAGGTTCTGTTTTACTGCTCATATTTCTCATACTGACAGCATTTTATGTTATTGATTCAATTTTAAAAATACAATTAGTAAAGTCTGATGATTACAAAAAACCCAACAAGTCTTAGTAGATAAATTGGCTTGTAGACATACACAGGCAATCCCTCCAGTGTCTTTTGATTACCTAAGAAAGTATATAAATTAAAGCTTCTAGATAATTTATGGGTAAAATACAAACCAGCTGACACTGCTGGCTACAAAATAAATACTCCTCCAATTTTACTTCTGAGTTTATAATTAAGGCTAAACATGAAATTTAAATAACAAAATAACAAATATATGAGTTATTGTATTTAAAAACAGGAAACAAAGGCATCAATATTTATATAAAGATGCAGGATTTAAAATTCTTTGGAATGATAGCAAATCTACTATATAAAAGGTCTGCTGAATGATGTAAGTCTAGACTAAGTAAAAGGAAGTAAACTCTATTTTCATGAAAGTCAATATACAATGGCAGTGTTTTAAAAAGGCCTAACAGGCTTTTAATCTTATAAAGGAAAAAAATGTTTATTTTTGTTCTTTCTCTGTATATAGATGTATTTGCTGATTTGATTATCCATATTGGCAGATCAGGTTAAACGGACTTTGAAACAGCCTTACATTCTTTAGTAGATTAAGTCACTGTATTGGTTTTACATTTACAAAAATGTTTCTAATTTTTTTTTAATTCCCTATATAAAAAGAGAAAAAAAATCCTACAGTTGGCAGTTAGAAAAATAATCAAAAACCTCTGAGTATAAGGACTTGGAAGAGATGTTGAAAGGTATTTTAACATTGTAAATTAAGGGTACAGAGAGGAAATTTCAGCTTAAAGTGATGTTTGAGTGAGTTTGTTTTCATTGTGACCAGTGATAGTACTTAAGTCAGCCTTCTAGACTACATGGGTATTACTAAACTAAACTCATCAAATTTGCAACTATATCTTTGCCAGAAACATTTTTGAAATGAGCCGACAGCAGAGATTTTCTAGCTTTCATCACTTAGAAGCACAGAGCGAGGCTATTGATCCTAAAATTGCTGGGATTTTCGAAGGAGACTGCTTGTTTGTTCTGTGCTGTTGTCACTGAAGTGGTTAAAGCTTTGTTTGTTTGTTTTGGTTCTGAATGGCTCTTAATGGATTAAGCTTTCCAGCTTTCACCAAAGCTGAAACTGTTTATTAAAGTATCAAGATATAAACTAACCTCTGAGAATTTTAATGAACTGTATGAGGCCATGCAGTCCTAATGACCTGTCCGTGTGGATCCTTTTGAAGGTTTTGGTGTGTTTGTTTTTGCAACTCATACCATACCGAATTATTTTAGTTGTTTTGGGGAAAACAGTTCTATGTGAAGTTGGACATTATAATGAAATAAGGGGTTTTTCCCTCACAGACTTTAGTATGTGCTCTAAGTGCTTTATCAAATCATCATCATCATGTGTACAGAATATTGCAATGAATTATTTATGGTGGTTTATTGGCACTAAATATTTTATTATTTATGATGTTTACTACAAAAGTGACCAAAAGAAAACGTCGGTAGTAATTAACACAATAGATGAGCCCTGTTCTAAAAAATCTCCAATCTAAAAGGCCAGAGTGGGCATGAATAGGGACACTCTAGAAACTTAAAGATTAACATAAAATATATCTAAGGAGTAGATGAGATTTGTTGGTTTTGCAATCAGATTTAACCAAGTTTTCAACAGACGAGTTTAAAAGCCTATCTCAAAGTAACACAATAAGCTACGGGACACAGAGGTGATGGAGAATATAATTCACAAAATGACTGATTTTGGGAGACCAAGCAGAATTCTTTAATTTTAAATTTTAACAGGTTCACATTTTTATTGTGCTACCAAGTATTGTTCTCATTTCAATGTCAGGAACAAATTACCCTGCTATAAGACCAGATATTTATTCAAACAATTAAAAACTCTTTCCAAATTTCCAAGGAAGGGTTTCAACTTCAAAGTTCTCAATAAAAATTAAGGAAATGATAAAATCCAATTACTGTTTTTTCAAGTGGAGTTACCTACCGACACAAGATAAGGACACCAGCATTCTATTCAAAGAGGCTGCCATTAGACTTCTTCATCATAGGCTTTTGCACAGTACATATTATGTGGAGCCTAAAAAGAGGCAAAAAATAAAAGTGCATAATGGGGAATCTGAATCTGAACCCCTATTATTATTTTAAAGATTTGTATTGCTATCTAGTCCCAGCTAGAGGTAGTCTTATACCAGGCAACATCTATATACACAGTATTTGTCTCAGAAAATTTCAGTGTAAGGAGAAGTTAAAAAGATCACACCCAGGTAAGAAGAGATATATGTGCATGGAAAAAGTTATGTGATATCAACTACTCAATGAGATTATAATTATTTTCAAAAAGTACACCACCTTGCTTGGTGTATGTATTTCTAATATCTTTATTGAATGCTTTTACACTTACATGCCTTTTGATACCACATACGCATATGCATAGTATTGAACAAAAAAGTTCAACTTCTGTTTCTCCCTACCTGTTTAGCTGTTCCTTAACAACTAGTGTTCTAAAACAGAAATGAACAAGTAATGCGTACCAGCGTTTGGAAACTGAATTTTTTTTAGATATACATATGACTCACAAAAGCTTTGGAATTCTGGAGAAACCTTCAGAAGTCCTGTTATTGACTAGTGTTAATTGAATTTAAAAAGAAAAACATGGAAGCCTGGCATAAGCAAAAGTGCTTCTGAATGAGACTATATGTGAAGAGTTATTGATTTCAGTATAGGCCAATAATGTCATTATGACGTATCTGTTATTTTAGATAAAATCTCTCATACATTTATTGGAGAAACACTATCAATGACAGTGAGAAAGTTTTAAGCACCTATATATGTTTAAATACCTTTCTGTTTTTTCACACAATTAATAGTTACAGATTTTTATCTCAGTTAAATTCAAAGTACTTTGACAGAAATGTTTATCAGAGAGCAATCATAGGCTAGTAAAGGTAGTAGAACAAAGGAGTGAAGAAAGGAGTAGAAGTATGATCTGTAGTTCAGACAAAATGTTAGAAGCATTCCTTTATCTTCCTCTCACAGGATCACATAATGGTGTAGGTTGGAAGGGACCTCTGGAGGTCATCTTGTCCAACCCCCCTGCAGAAGCAGGGTCAACTAGACCTCGTTGCCCAGGCACACGTCCTGATGGCTTTTGAATATCTCCAAGGATGAAAATGCCACAACCTCTCTGGGCAACTTTCATATGAATGTTTTAAGTTTTTAAAAATACTTTTAATATACTCAGGTTTCCCTTCATGTTAAGTTTCCAGAGGATTTCCTAGCAATTTACACAATGTTGGAGTTTGTTACCATAATTCAATCAGTCCTCAAATACTATCAGCCTTTTATTGGAGGTACGATTCCATTGTAGATGGATTATGACTTTATTGGGAGAGAATTCAATAAATAATTAAGAAACTTCTAAAGAAGCTACTACTACTTCTTCTAGAATGTGTATGGATACTTAAACCTTTTCATCCTAGGACACTCATAATCAGCTGAGAAAAGAAGCCACTTGACCCCGACCCCCCCACCCAGAGTCAACAGAAGCTACATGTCATTCCCTGGTAGGATGAATTCTTATACACAGTTGGGCATTCTGGGAAATGCCACAAGTGTCAGCTGTGAGAGAACACAGGTGGAGGAAATGTGGATGCAAACAATGTTGCATTTACCTTTTAAACTGCACTTGAAGTAAAAATTAGAAAGAGAATTTTAATGGTACCTAAAATGTTACCGATCATAATAGCAGAAATTCACAACTGTGCTGTAGATAAGGTGCCTACTTCTATCAGTATCAAGCTGAAGCTGTGCATTTATGTGATAGAAAATTGTACAAGATATAGGAATACACTCAATGTTAAAGTTTACTGTAGTAGTTCTAACTCCTGCTCCCTGTCCTGTACATGGCAGATACATCACAAGGTGAGAAATATCTAAGTGATGTGCAGGTACTATTCTTTACACATGCATTCAGTCCATCTGTTTATATATAAGTCTGTGTAAGATTAATTGTGCCTGTTTTCAAATTTGTGTACTGGCGCATGCTGTGCTCAAAATTATGGAAGAAGAGCTTGAGAACAATGAGAACTTCCACTGTGATTAAAAAGAAAATCATGGCATCCTGCTGTGCATTTTTTGGTACTTAGAAAGTTTCTTGCTTTTTGCTAGAGAACTGAATTGGGAGCTCAGAATCCTGATATCTGCCAGCTCTGAACTACCTATTCTACCAGTCTTCTGAACTTTTCCACTGTATTAGTGCAAGTGACAGTGAAAGCAAATGTGGATCAGATCTTCAGCCTCTGTAGCTCCCAACTCAAAGTGCCACATTAAACCAGTCTTGATCCTGTGCTTTTTTGATTTACATTATAGGTTGATCTGCAACTCCCTGGCATTAGTAGCAGGCATGATCTACCTCTCTTTATAACTTCCACTGCGAAACAACTTTTACTTCATTAAAATCTTATATATCTAGTATTTCGGATGAAGTTGAGTTTAGCAGATACAATAAATGTAAGCTATGTAATAATATGTAGAAATTCAGATAATATAAAGTCATACCATGTCATACAAAAATCTTCATTTGAAATATTGATGTCAGAGCTGAAAAGTCTTTTTTTCCAGCATTGATATAAACTTGCAATGCAAGTTTATGGTTCTTGAGTACCAAGGAAAGAATTTGATGATTGGGGTGAGGAGGGCATTGGCTTTATTATGCATACTCCTGGTTTTCTCTTCAGTATTCAAATTGCAAGATGTTGCAGTCTCAGGCATTGTATTGAAAGCTAAATGATTCTTACCAGTTTGCATGATCTAACAACACATTCTTATTTTTGGAGAAAAAAAAAAAGACAGAAATAGGCCTCTCTTGAAAGACACTTCCCAGAGTGGTGTATGTGATGAAGTGAGTTGGATTTCAATTTACCAGATAAGCAAAGAATCTTTTCATCAAGGCTGTGTAATGTATTAATGATATCCAGTCAGATATTTGATTGAGTTGTTTCCCCTCTCAGAGAGCTGTCAGTGTTCATGTTAGCAATATTCATGTTACCCATTACAACATCTGCCATGCTCACTGGAAAAAGTCCCTTTATACACTGCTAGGCTTCTTTGTTTTGTATTATTTTTCCTACCTAACCTATTGCAATCAATCAGGTAGCGGTTTCTTAGCTTATGAGTCTAAAACTAGTCACAAGCTCTACTTGGTTTACTGTCCTTGCTTAGCATATACAAGGATAGGAACATGACTGGGGCAAGTAAGTTGCATAACAATCTTGATTATACTGTATTTCACTTTCTGAGGTAAATTTCCTGTGTTTCTTATTAAGGACACCAGAAATTCCTAAAGAGTAACTAGTTTCTTAGATGGTAGAACTTCTGTTATATTTTGCTGATAGAACATGTCTCCTGTGCTTATGAGACTTGGTTGGGACACATGGGAGAGAGAGACAGACACAATAAAGGTGAAAGACCACAATTTCATCAGCATATATGCAGGAAGCCAGTTAATAGTGCTTTCCCAATCACCCACACTTCAAATTTTAGCAAACACCGTAAGTCCTCATACACAGAAATCAATGCTGAACCCTTTCTTTTCATGATGCAATTTTAACTGCAGCACCATCCTCATGCAGGAAGAGAATACGGTTGAAACTGTGTAAATCTACGTTTTTTATAGTTCTAGCCATTGACATCTACATGGAGGCAAGACAAGGCATTTGCTTTATCCAACTTCATAACATTAGCAGACCACTCATCAGATTCCCACTGTGGTCAATGGAGAGTGACAGACTCGTTCAGATGGTGTTTCAGGATATAGAAATTAGACTCCTGCTCTGAACCTTACTTCCACTCCCTCCCCCTCTTCATTCCTACCCAAGGAGTTTAGGAAAAGATGAGAAAAGTAAATATCATTCCCTAAATACTAGCGTAGTGGGTAGTGTAAACCTTCTAGATGGAGTTAATCTATAATCTCATGGGACCAAGGGTTAAATTGTTACTAAATTTTTCCATTAGTAATCCCTATGCTTTATGTCTAAAAGATTGTGAAGAAAGTAAAAATCCTTACTCAACTGTTTGCCGGCCTTATCCAAAGTAAATACTGTGCAACTCCTAAATAAAACTCATAGTCTGGTCAGACCTGCAGTCAACACCGAGATGTAATTCTAATATTATTTAGTCTAACTGGTGAGAGACTGGGGCATCAAGCCTGCTGGTGCAGTTTCAAAAGGTTGTCAGAAGACAAATGAGAGAAGTGGCTTCTGGAAGCAATCAGCAAACAGGGAAATAAAAATTAGGAGAAGGGAAACAATTTACTGTTCTCATCCTTCATCTACTCACACATGACTTCTGGTTATCAATAAAGGGCTAGATAATCCAGAAGGCATGTCTCTTCTATCCCTTCATTGTCCCTGTTCTGATCACAATATACACAACATTTTCTACTAAGAAGGGATGGGAGAATTGGGTTGTTTACTTAAATACCAGTGGAAGACTGTACATATGACAGAAAGCAAAGCTACACACCAAGATTAGTGGCTAAAGTTCACAAATACTCACGATTACACCTCAAAGGACAATTAGTCATATATTTGCCTATGACGTCAACTAGTGTGACTCTCCACATATGGGAAAGAATGAATTAAATGGCAAAGCATAGGAAACACCATGAGGAAGTTTTACTTTTGAGTAAAAGATTCAAAATGTGTGGAGACATACCAGTAACCGTACTTCACATTGAGACAGTGTTCTCCTGGTATTGCGGGCGTAAGCTGTAAATTTTGTGAGTTTCTGTTTACTAGTTCAGCTCTTCAGTGGAATAAGTGCAGAAATGCATGTAACGATTTTGTTCATAGTGCTATCTGACCATGGCAGCAGTTCATGTCTATGCATACATACCTGTTATTTATTTCTTTGTCAGTTTTCTGAAGAAACTAATAAAACGTAACCTATCAAAGGTATGTTTTTATGAACATTACACAACTAGCGTAATTTATGTATAGAAAAGTCTCTCTGGTGCTCATCCTATTTTTTTTTAATATACTATCCCCCACAGATCAAGTGTAACTTTAATTGTATCACTATATAAGCATAACTTTAACTATATAATTATATTTCAATGTATATATTTAATCCTTTCAAATGGTTATTCCTCTGTGACTTTGGCAATTGCTGGTTCTGGTCTGAGGTTAAAAAGTACATGTAAGCTCATAGCAGCCTTTTAATTTTGTGGCCTTGAGCCTTTGACCCAATGGGGTGTTTGGTGTTCACTAGATTGAGATTGAATGGACCAAGCACTTGCACATAACACCCAGACCCAGACCTTAAATATGTAAAATGAATTGGCTACCAGCTATCATACTGTTATGACGGGACAGTATCTCCCGAGCAGAACGAGCAGGAAAAAACTTAAAACATTTTATAAGCACTCATGCGTGCCTAACAGCTTCCTTTTCTATCGCAGGCTTTCCCTTTGTACTTTTAAAATTATTATTATTTTTATTCAAGTAACTTATTTCTTTGACTTTCAATCAATTGCAATACAATTTGATTACATACATTGGCTCTCAGAAAACAATTATAGGTCACCGTAAGCACCTGAAGTCATTTGTTCTTCATCGTGGAGAAGGATAGTTTAAGGACTTGTTTCTGCCAAGTTCTTTTTCACCCTGCTGCCCCCCCGGCCCCATTTTCACCCTCCCCAAGTATTTTCACAGCAAAGTAAAAACACCAGGATATTATATAAAATAAAAATAGAAGTGATATAAGGGTTACATTTTATAGCTGTATTTGAGTACATTTCAAATGAATGTTTGTTAAACAGGGGGAAAAATCAAACTAGCATTGTCATGATTCTAAGAGAATTAGGTGATGCAGGAACAGGAAGAATCTGAGTAGCTTGCATTTAATTAGCACTTACTGGTACAAAATAAATTAGACAGATTTGTCGTGTTTTGTGAGCAAGATCCTGTTTTTCTATTTCATTTTCTTTGTGCTTTTGGTAAGGACAGATCTGGCTCTTTGGATACTAAATAGGCAACTAATTCAATTGGTGCTTTCTCCTAGGGTCTGCTTGCAAACCAGTGCCAGGCTCACAGGCTCTTTGTGTACTGCCCTCCCTGCATGTGTCTGTGCTCCCCTGGCTAGTCAGTTTTTTTGTCTCTGATGGTTAACAAGCTTTGAGCCTAGTAGTCAAATGTGGTGGGAACGGGGACAAGACGAGGGTCCTTAGTGAAGGTGTTTGTTGTTAAATAGAACAATTCAGCTGTCTCTTTAGAAAACTTGACAAAAGGAAATGCTCCCTGCTGAAAATTTTCTTAGCCTGTTGCACAAAAGATGAAGTTTGTTTAAGAAATTGCTGCTAAAGAAAGCGTCAACCCATTAAGGTAATTATATGGAACCTGTGCCGTATAACAGCTTAATTGATGTTAATGTTTGTCTAATTGGTGATTGGGAGAGTGCAAAGGACTAAAGGTCTTCATAGCACTTTCAGTCACGGCTCTGAAAGGGGTTCTTCTGGTTTTCACAGTTATAACAATGCCTGCGCGTCTTTCTCAGATTACGCCTTGTTTTCAGCCCCTTACAGCATTCTGTTCCACTACTTAAAGCGTAAAATAAGGGTGAAGAGCCATTGTCTAATGCAGCCTTTTTCAAAGAGTGTTTCTGACAGGGATTGTTCTAGGAATCAGGCAAGAGAGAAGGGAGTGCGAGAGGTGAAAGCCACTATCACCCACTTGTGTCACATCCCCAATGAGCGGCAAGAGCAGCCTAATTGCTGCGTGGGGTTTTTTTTTTTTAACCTCCAAACGCCCATTCTCTTAAACAAGATCCTTGCACCAGTGCCACATGTTCCTGTGGAATCTATCAAACAAAACAAAAAACCCACCCCAACCTTGCTGACATTAAAAAAAATTGGCATAAAAAGAACTGTTACGGAAACTTATATAACCCACAGACATGCCCCGCCAAAGGAAAGAGAAGAAAAAAACCAAAAGAAAACCAAGAAAAGAAACAAAACAAAGATAAACCCAGGCACTCTAATCCGGAGCATGTGTGTTTCAGATTGCATACGTGAGTGTGCACACAATTCTCATCTGACATAAATAGAAAACGATTAAGCAGAGAAATGGTAGGTGTAAACTGCCTGTTAAAAGAGAAGTCCCTCGTAACCTGCTTCTCCTACCTTGTTCCTCCTGATAAAAAGTCATGTTAACAAGCCAGTGTCAGTCCGTGTTGTGGAGCTCAAAGGCTTTCTATATTTTGCCTGTTCAGATGAAATGAGAAAGTGAAGCGGCCAGTAAACTCCTTTCCCTTTGCTTTTCTTGTGTTTGTGTACGCATAGACGTGCACATGATGATTTCGCCTCTTCCTACCCCAGAGTTTCGGTCCCAGGCTTCTCCGTTTTAATATTTTACATTCCTACATTTTGAGACAGTGCTATTTTTATATTTGTTCCCTTCTTTTCTAAACACGAACACTCAGAGTACATTCATCCACTATCCTAATGAGGAAATGACGACTTTTATCAACCTTATTAAACATACACCCAGAAGATATCCATTTTAATAAGAGGCCAATTACTAAGTGTGTCTTCAGTTAGAAGGAACGTAGCTTTTACCTTGTTCTTTGGCTCTCCATGTCTCTAATTAATTGAATCTTGAAATCGTTGGACTTTCAGCTTAAGAGAAGACTGAAGAAGGGAACTTAACAACACTGCCTATTCCTTTATGTCTAGAAAGGGCTAAAAAAAAAAAAACACCTGTAATGCTAAAAGACTCAGGCTTTTGTCTGTTTCTAATATTACTTTTCTGCCTAATTGCCATCACTGCCACGTACATTAGGCCCTTTTTCAGCAGGGTTAAAACAGGGCCAGTGATGAATGGAAAACTGATTGTACTGCTGTCAAACTTGAATGTGAGGCTTATTCTGGAGATAGAAGTATGAGGAAAAGGACAGAGAATTGCACTTCATTAAAGCTCTACCAAGCTGATTGGAGTGGAGGAGGTAATTGAGATTTAAAGTGGCATTCCCATCACACTGTCCCTTTTTCAACTTAACAACTGTCATTCAAGCCACATAGGGCAACAATTGGCCAGATTTCCCAGCTCTTCTGAGTAATAAAACAGACACTCACCTTCTGGCTATTCGTTTTACTTACTTTGTTCTAATTTCCAATTCATGTGTCATTAGTGAACGAAGATTGACAAGAAATAGCTTTGACCTCACAGATTTGACCTTCAACCTCAGAGACCCAACTCTAGACTGAACATAGGTTGGAATATGCTAAGAAACACCTTTCCTTTGCACAAGAATGAATGGCAGGTTTTTTTCATCATTGTACCACCCCCTGCTTGCCACTACATTTAGACTATGAGACATGTCAACTGCCTGTCACAATTACAATAGACACAGCAAACCAGAATTTTACCCAAATCCAAGGGGAACTTCCTGAACAAAGAGTAAATTTTACTGCACAGATTTTGGAGACCTCCAATTTGTGCAGGCATAATGAATGCAGCCTACAGACAAATAGGTAGTTGTTAATTATCCCAGCAATTTCTTTTTTTAATGTGCTAACAACACAGCGTGCTAAGCCTTCATATCTTACACTGTTACCTGATGATCTCATCACATTTGAAAAGATGGTAATCTGAAGGAAGGCATTATTATTGCAAGTGTTTATGACAAGAAGTTATATCGGAATAGTCCTTACATTTTTATCATTTAATAACATGCCTCAATAAAATCAGATGGATTCTACTACACCTTTTGCAGTCGACTGAAGTTGTCTACCTATATAGTACTCCTTTTGGGGTAACTTAATCTTTTTATTTTCTTTACACAATTATCCCAAGGTTTGTGTATACTAATTTAGTGTCATATTACTTATCAGAGCATTTTGCGGGTGAATAATAACCACAGGGCAAGACCTATGACCTTAATAAGAACCTTCCACGAATTTTAAAGTAATTTGTGCCTTTTGCATAGGGGTCTTTTAGAGCTCTACTGTTCTGAACAGAAATTTGATCTCAGTAAGTCTATTGTGTTTAGAACATTGTTTTTGTTCCTTCATATTTAGTGAATAAATATTTGGATGGTCCTGGTATTAAGCACCAATAAACACAATAATTGAATACACCAATTCATTGTTGTCAGGTGTTTAAGAAGTTGATTGTGGTTTTTTGTTTTGTTTTGTTTCATTTTCTAAGATGAAACATTTTGAAAACACAGGCAGACTTCCTTAGTGCATTGACTTCACTTTAATGAGATGTGCAGTCATTTCTCTTTTTTTTCGCCCATGTAATATTCATTCTTCTATGCATAAAGAAAACAACATGGGCAGGTTACTGCATTGACTTCACTCTAATGGGAGACACAGTCATTTTGTTTTCTTTTATAATATTCTTTCTTCTATTATAAAATATATTTGCATAGCTCATTGTGTTGCTCTGTGTTTTCTGAATTCCCCATTCATGTTGCTGAAGAAAAAAAGAATAAAGTGTTCTCTATTTTCTAACAGAAGGAGGTATAAACTTTTGTGAAGTCTCACAGTTGTCACCACGTCATTTATAAATACTGTTACAATCCTTTACCTTCCTAAAATTTAAATATAATTCAAAGAACTCGTTTCTCTTGAAAGGATACTATTAGCATATAAATACAATAGAATCATTTTGGAATAGTACACATATCCAGAGCATGACATGGTAAAGAATTTACTCATAATTATAAAACCCATGAACTCTATTGAGTGTACAGTACTGGTCTTTGTTGAAACCATGTTACAATTGTGTGAAAAACAAGCTTTTGTGCTCATGAAAATAAATTACTTACCATCACTCTGCTCTGTTTGTCAACTTAATTATTACACAGTTAAAATATTGCTTTGCATTAGTCAGAACAGACTATTTTCCTTTTATATAGTTTCCTTTTCCCAGGGGTAAATTTTAATGCCCTGAAAGGTCAACAGAGGTCAGGAGTTCTTGACTATATCTCAACGGTGCATTGCTGGTCATCAAAGGAAATAAGCCTCTGACCACTGGTAGCTGCTGTAGGGGTTTCTTTTATCCTGCACCTGTGACAATTACCCTGTGTTAGTGAAGCTAACAGGAGTCAGGTTGTAGGTTAAGGGTCAGGGCACTGTCAAGAGGAAGTTATTCTTCAGTCCACTAAATCTGTTATCATTTTCATCTAATGTGACATCCATCTGTCAATCAGGGAATTTAGGCAATTGTCTTATTCTAAGTGCTGCACTTTATGCCTCAACCAGCTCACATTTTACTGCTTTTCCTATAATTACATTTTTCTACCTCTGAAAACCCATCTGCAAAATAAACAGCGAAAATCTTACTCAATCATTTTGAAGATCCAGGCTTTTTATGCTAAAAGCTGTTTCACTTACAAAATTGAGTGATTTCTCCACAAAATTTTATATTCATTTAATTTTCATTGTTATGGCTTTTTAACATGTGGAAAGAGAATAAAGCTCCTGTAACTACATGGATATCAAAATAAGTTTTCATGTAAAACTGACAAATACATACCAGTCAAAAGGGGTAGGCCTCATACCCTTTAGATACTGCACTTCTCAAACACCATGCAAATAGCATTATACAGGTATGAATGATAAAGAAAAGTTTTTACAACAGACTTTTGACGAACTAGAAGCTAGCATATAGTTGAATTGACTACAAATGAGCAAAGACTGAGTATCTTCATGTATAGCACCACAGAATTAAGTTCCAAACTCTGTTAATTCTAATTCAGCACTGCTCTTAAAGATGTGCTTGGTTTCAAGCACATGAACAATCCCAGCCAGTTACCAAAACACTTACATAAATGGGAAGCCATATAAAACTTAGGTGTAAAGGTAAATGTTCTACTGAACATGGGTGAGATTGCTCATATGCTTCAATTTAAACACATTTTTAATTGCTTTGATGAACAAGAATCTAAATACTGTGCCAAGCATAAAAATCATGGTGTGGTTATATGATGCAGTTGAGCCAATCTAACAGCTTGTTACCACTGAAAAGGATGGTCCTGTTCCCCCTATTTCCTCCCCCTGCCTTCCCACCCCAGATTAGTTTTCTGCTGGGTTAGCAAATTTAATTGCCTCACCAAGTGGTTAGGCAAGCATGCAAGCCAGTGTAGGGACAGTGACAAGAGTCTGTGGCTGGAGAGAATGTTATTGGCAAGACATTACGTAGATCCAGTCATATAATTAAACTGTAGTTTCTCCTTTCGCTCCTGCCAATATTCCCCATTTTAAAAATTAAACTTAACCTATTTGCAGTTATTATCAACAAACTCGCCAGGACCTATGCTGCTATAATTTCAGTGATAGCAAAGCTGGTAGATATGAGATACTCTTACAAATTCTAGAGCAGAACTTATCTCAGTACAGTAGCAATAATATTAATAGCAACTGGATTTCAGTGTATTTTATTAGGAATGCTTGAAAGAAGGCTAGGATCCTTATTCCTGTATTACAAATTGGAAAACCAAAACAATGAAAGGGGAAAAAACCACCATGGAAAGTCACTGGCAGGAATAGAAAAGGACTATAATATCCTTAAGTCCATTCCACGACTCCATGCTATAGACCATAGTATTCTTCCTATCAACTTTACGGGTTTGTCTGTAAATTTTTAGTGTCAGATGTTTAATTCCTCCAGAGAAAGTTGGGTCCCTTGCAGCACCCACAAATTCTTGCACTCTTCTACTCTTACAAGCGTGGTTTCCTATAGTCCACACTCTGCGAGTTTTCTGTTTCAGGGATACCCTCAAGCTCTTCATTTTTGTAAGATTTACTGTGCTTGTTCCCACGTCGTTTCTCAAGGCATAAGTTAGATACCCGTCCCTTCCTGTCACACGTCCATCTTTAACTCTTCCTGCTTTGTGGCTTTCAACAGAAACATCAATTAATTCTGTAAGTGCTTTTTTCCTTTTCTTTTCTTTTTACTTGCCTGTTGTGATACTTGGAAGTTGTCACATACATTCAACTCATAGCACTTGTTTTTATAAAACCTTGTTTCACCCAGACATTTCATTCTGTTTCTTGAAGAAGCCTGTGACTGCAGATTCCATTGCAGTCCCAGAATGGGGACACAGAAAAATTATTCATGCAAGAAAGAAGTTGTACAAAGCTGGGTGCAGAGGGGTGTAGTTAATTTCAATATTTTGTCCTGACATGGTGGTCAGATTTTGCTGGGTCATATGCTTAGATGTGGAAGTAGAAAAATAATTCCTCCTTCCTTGGTACAGATATCACTATGTAATAATTTCAAGATAAATACTAGTTGTCAAATTACATGTCTATGTACATTTATGCTGGCAGAAAGATTCCTATGCTTTCCCCCTTTCCAAGTACAAGTTATGTGAGGGGAGACCTTATCGCTCTCTACAACTACCTGAAAGAGGGTTGTGGTGAGGTGGGTGTTCGTTTCTTCTCCCAAGTGACTAGCAATAGAATGAGAGGAAATGGCCTCAAGTTGCGCCAGGGGAGGTTTAGACTAGATATTAGGAAAAATTTCTTTACTGAGAGAGTGGTCAAACATTGGAACAGGCTGCCCAGGGAGGTGGTGGAATCACCATCACTGGAAGTGTTCAAAAAACATGTGGACATGGCACTTCGGGACATGGTTTAGTGGGCATGGTGGTGTTGGGTTGACGGTTGGAATTGATGATCTTAAAGGTCTTTTCCAACCTTAATGATTCTGTGATCTTTGATCCAAAAGTGTGTAATCTTGTCTATTATGGCCCTCCACTCAAGACAGTATGGTCTCAGTAGCTAAATGTGGCTGAATAGCTGGCTTGAGGCTGGTCCACCACAGTACAGTCACCTTCTCGCTTCAGAACATTACATATACTCATAATTACTTGCTGGATTGAGTTAACCACAGAGCAACAATATATTGTCCCTAGTATTTGACATGTTGATATAGGATTTATGGATGAATAATGGGGGAATTCTAGATACCATTCTGAGCATGAAAATGTATGTTGCAAAGTTGTAGTAACATTTTTAAAAAATTATTACAAGCCACAGTTTCCATATTCAAGGCCACAGGAAAAACTATCCAAGCAATATCTTATTTCATACTTTGTTAACTGATAGTCATAGTCATAGAATCATAGAATCTTTGGGTTGAAAGGGACTTTTCAAGGTCATCTAGTCCAGTCCCCCTGCAATGATCAGGGACATCTTCAACTAGGTCTGGTTGCTCAAAGCCCCGTCGAACATGACTTTGAATGTTTCCAGGGATGGGGCATCTACCACCTCTCTGGGCAATCTGTGCCAAGGTTTCACCACCCTCATGGTGAAAAATTTCTTCCTTAGATCTAGTGGAAATCTACCCTCTTTTAGTTTAAACCCATTATCCCTTGACCTATTGCTACAGGCCCTGCTAAAAAGTCTGTCCCCATCTTTCTTAGAAGCCCCCTTTTAAGTACTGGAAGGCTGCAATAAGGTCTCCCTGGAACCTTCTCTTCTGCAGACTGAACAACCCCAACTCTCTCACCCTGTCCTCATACAAGAGGTGTTCCATTCCCTTGATCATTTTTGTGACCCTCCTCTGCAGCCTCTCCAATAGGTCCATGTCTTTCCTGTGCAGAGGGCTCCCAGTACTCCAGGTGGAGCCTCACCAGAGCGGAGTAGAGGGGCAGAATCCCCTCCCCTGACCTGCTGGCCACGCTGCTTTGGATGCAGCCCAGGATAGGGTTGGCCTTCTGGGCTGTGAGCACACATTGCCAGCTCATGTCCAGCTTTTCATCCACCAGTCCCCCCAAGTCCTTCTCAGCAGGGCTGTTCTCAAGCCCGTCAGCCCCCAGCCTGGGGGTTGCCCTGGCCCAAGTGCAGGACCCTGCACTTGGCGTTGCTGAACCTCAGGAGGTTCACATGGGCCCATGACTCAAGCTTGTGTCTTATTTCACACTTTGTTAACTGATAGTCATAATCAATGGAACATTTCACAAGAAAAGTCTGATTTTGCATAAGGAGATTCTGGTAATAATATGAGTCATCCCTATCAACATTGTGTTCTGTTTACAGAAAAGCATTTTACAGTTTTGGTACCCAGCCTGGTACCTCTTAAATGTTGCATGTACTACTTAATTACAAATAAAATTATAGTTTCTTTGTATCTTTGGATGGTAATTTTTTTTACTAAATTTCCACAAAATCTCAGTGTTTGATGTCCCTGAAATACCATTTTGATGTCCTCTCATTTAATTTCTCCTTAGTACTTATGAATAAATTGAAAAAACCACGCACTTATGTCTCTTGTGTGACTCCTTTGGAAATGAGTAAATTCTACAGAGAAACCATTAAGTCAGAACTGTGTTGAGCAAATCCAATTAGGCAAATATAATTCAGTTTCCTCTGCTGATGCAGTAACAGTGTATATCAAAGAGGGAAGCATATGAATTATTTTGGTTTTGTTGGGTTTTATTACCTCTAATTCACATTGATTTCAAGTATGTTTGACCTTTCAAATAGCAAGGAGAAAGGAACAATTAGAAAGGAAGCTGCATTGGTTTCAGTGTCCAAGTTCTGCATATTCACAGAAAAAACTTTGGAATATTTTCAAAATTTAAGTAGGGAAATGATTCCTGTAAAAGGAAAGTATGTGATTTGCAGTGATCTAGAAACAATGCATTCTCCTGGGTTTTCAATATAGAAACTTTCTTGTTCATTTGAGTCAACTGCTGGAGCAAGACAGACTAAAACTAGTTTTCAGAAGTCAGTTACAGACCGCTGTAAAGTCAAGCTGATGGTAATCCCTCTGCTGTTACATTATAGATTATAAAGAAAGAAAAAGGGAAATAAAGATTTTTTTGGAAAATATGCAGAAACATGATGATATTTTCTATTATTTATTTAAGCAACCTATAGAGGCTGCTATTATAAAATCTTCTGGTTTAATCTTAGGAATAGAACAGAACAGAAAATTTCAGTTGGAAGGGATCTACAATGATCACCTAGTCCAATTGCCTGACCACTTCAGGGCTGATCAAAAGTTAAAGCATGTCATTAAAGCATTATCCAAATGCCTTTTAACCACTGACGGGCTTGGGGCATTGACCACCTCTCTGGGGAGTCTGTTCCAGTGTTTGACCTCCCTCTCGGTAAAGAAATGCTTCCTAACATCTAGTCTGAATCTCCTCTGACACAGCTTTGAACCATTCCCGTGAGTCCTGTCACTGAATACCAGGGAGAACAGATCAGCACCTCCCTCTCCCATTCCCCTCCTCATGAAGCTGTAGAGAGCAATGATGTCACCCCTCCGCATCCTTTTCTCCAAATTTGACAAACCCAGAGTCCTTAGCCGCTCCTCATAAGACATGCCTTCCAGCCCTTTCACCAGCTTTGTTGCCCTCCTCAGAAAATAACCACAACAGCCTAACTAATATAAAAGAAAAAAAAACACTAATCCACTGTCACAGGTACTGTTTCTGTTTGTAATTTCAAAATTATCACATATTTTCTATGTATTTTGTATATCCCTTTTTAATGCGTCTGACTTTAATAAAAGACTGATGTTTGGTAGACTAGTTTAAATATGTGACTTGTTTTGAAAGAAAAGTTTGCAAGAGTTCATTCAAATTATCTTAACTTTCTGAACCTGGTAGTTGTTTGCTGCTGAACCATAATAGCTCATATACACACATATATATTTTATTACGTGTATGCATATATACATAAAGGAGTAACTGAAAAGAAAATCTATGCTAGACCTTAGTGGCTGTGAAGTCATGAAGATAACTTTGCCAGTGATATTTTAAACTGAGAAAGTGAAAAAGCATGCAACTAACATAAGACCATCTCAGGAACACAATTATGTGCTTAGCTTTGTCATTTTGACTCTGCGTGTAGATCTAATGATTCCTACGCTTTGATGGAAAGTTTTCTGGGCCAGAAGAAAAAAAATCTAGAAATATTTATGCATTGTGTTTCAAGACCATATTTTAATTGGCATAGAAGGAATAATTAAAATAGCATTGATTTAGCTTTGTTTTTACCACCTCACTGCCATCTGACAGCAGCTATATAGGCAGCCATTAGGGTATGCTCCTATCTATTGTATTTGTGTAACTAAGTGGGGAATGTCTGGCTACATTTAGCCATCAGAAACTTTGGGCCCACTGCATTTCCAAGCAATCATTAGTTTAACACACTGGCTTTTAAAACTGTGACTACCATAGATTTAGAGAACCTGGTCTCAGGTTCTGTATTAAAAATAGGTTAAAAAAGAAGTAAGGTTTTAATGTATAAGTTATTTGTGGAAGCGTTCTGTGATAATTCTGCCATTGTGCAACATTTGCCCTCACTTTCTTTGATTTTCTACCTTTAGCTGGTATTTGGAAGTCCTTTGAGGCAGAGACTGTGTCTTTTTTGTTTATTAATACTGCATTGCCTATAGCCATTAAGCACTAATATCACAAATTAAAAATTATAATTGTCTCTGGCATAAAAAGTATTTTTCTCATATGTTTGGTTGGAGAGTAGATTTGAAATAAGATAGAAAGTGTTAGTATACACTTTAATGACTGTCTTCATAACAAATAGTAAGAGGTTGGATTTCTAAGTAGTAAGGCTAAATAGTCAGAAAACAGTAGAAATTGCACACAGGCTTTGAAATAGCTAAATCTTCAATCTTTTGTGATTACAGGTTCCCATCAGCCCAGCAGAAAACCATCAAATTAGATGGAAATAGGATATGCTATCAGCTGCAGGTAGTCATCTTTTTATTAGCTCTGCAACAACCAATCAGTCATACCACAGTGTGCAACTATAATGAAATATAGATTCCTTTTTATCGTTAGAAGGAAAACCCTTCCATTTTGTGAATCTACACAGTCCTTTAGTAAGCAGTAGATGCTATTATCAATAGCATTTTGTTCTTTATTTTTTTAAGTTTCTTTAGAGTTATTTTAGTGCTAAGAGTACCACACCGTCAGGTATGTGAAGCCTAGAAAGTCCTCTATTTATTCGTAGAATGGTTGCACTATGTGTTGGATGTTCCTGTCCTGTCATGGTTGTGTGCTAGAGGCAAGATCTAGTAAGGTAAGGTAAGACATGTTTTTCCCAATAAAAGTCTCTGTTGAGACTACAAGCAATTACAACAGTCATTATCTATTGTAATGATATCTTTTTAATTTTGCAAATACCCAGCCATTAAAACAGGACTGAAACAAAAAGTACTCATTTAACATATGTCTGCTAATGGTCGTCCAGGGGTAAAAACCTTGAGGGTAAGGATTTTAAAATTACATGAGAATTAAAGGGTTTCAATTACTTGAAAATTTCATAACTAAGAGTTAACTCCCACTGCAGACAAGGAGGAATGTAGGCTACTTCTACACAGCTTGGGCAGCTTAACTTTAGGAGCTCCAACTCGCAAGGTGGCTAGACACATGGGTTTCAGAAATCACCAAGGAATACCTAGACAGCCATAAATCTTATAAGTCCCCTGAGACTTATTATGAAAAATCCTTCATTTTTGGCTTCTGGTGGGAGGAAAAATGCGTCCCATTTCTGTGGCTCAGTAATCCCCCTGACAGTATGACTTTTTCAATTTAGGTAAGAAACACTTTACAATCGCTGAAGATCCCTCCTGTTAAATTTGGAGTGGACATTAAAGGGACTTAAAAATTTGCTGGTATCCATCAGGTAGGATTAATTTCAATTCCCCTTGACTATAGTAAATGTGCATTTTATGCCAGTTATTTATGCTCTTTCTTGTAATATATAGAGAACAAAATTACTCCACGGAATAATTCATTCATCTAACTTAGATCCTGCATGGGGAAAGAATGAATTGTTCTCTAGAGATTTGTGGCCCTACATTTCTGTAGAGGGAGAGCTGACAAATTGCTTAGTTTAAAGTTAAGTGAGGTGAATCCTGCCCATCACTCTTGACACACCCTCGAAAGATGAATTTCAGCTCCTTGAACTTAGTAGGACTCAAACTTGGAAATAATTTTTAGAATTTTGTCATTCATCTTAAAATCTACTAGCTCTTAATTTGTATGAACAATTGCACTTTTTTGTCTCACAACAGCACTATGAAATTAAATGCAGTAAACACTGTGAAGCAGGCAGTAATCATTGCAATTGAGGTCAGATACCTGGGGTAAATTCTTAATCACTGGTATTTGGAAGAAATAAAAATAAAGTCATATCTTTTACTGCTTAATGAATAACAGAAATAAGTTGGTTTTGTTGGTGGATTCATACATCAAACCTGTGTGCACTTAAAATATTTGATCCCTCAGATCTGAGTATCGGATTCAAGGGTACAGTCATTCTCACACCATGGTAAGGAGGCTGTGTTAATGCAGCCTTTCGAAGAGCCTGTCTTCTAATGATGACTCTTCCCATGACTCATGAGTGAAGGCATTTGTGTATAGTTGATAGATATATATTAAAGATTTACTTCTAGACAGTGTGCTACTTCTCATTATTAAGTCAATGTTTGAAAATTGACTCGTGAGTGCACTGGCAGAAATAATTTCCACCTATACAAAGATGTCACTTAAGAGGAAAAGTTCTTATTAAGTCAAAATTTCCTCTGTTGTCCCAGGTCTTTTTGCTGAAGGGTAAAAGTTGATGTCATCTTCATCCAAGAAAAATGTTTTTTTGATTGTAATCCTGAAAAAAATACAGAAAATGTGTGTGGTAGTCAGGAACCCTTGTCTCTCAGGAGTCCAGAAACACAAGGTCAATGGTTGGTTGTAAAGTTTTATAGTCCCTTTTCTCCTCTCCCTGTCATTGTTTACTCCTCTGTTACTTACCATTTTGAATGGAAACCTGGTAACCCTTCTTCTTAAGAGACACCTAACATTTATTTAGGCTGGCCAAGCCCTGGAAGACTGGTAGCTAAGGAACATGAACCTGGGTCCTCTGTATAACAATTGGGTTGCTTGACATGCAGCCTACCAGCTATTCTGTTTTCTTCCTTTTATACTCACTTTGCAAAGGTTCTGATTTGTTCCTAAGGCACAACATAAAAAATAACTGAAATCTTTTAAGATTTCATGGGACAGAAAAAAAGAAATTATGGCTAGCTTTAACATCAGTTAATTCAAATCATTAAATATTAAGGGATTAGTTTTCATTCAATAACCTTCTCATGATTGTCACAACACTATCCTCACATCACCCTTGAAAACCAACAGTACTTTCTGTTGCTATTTGTAATATGTTATTCTGATAGGTTGAATCAAGATTATTGTTTATTAGGGAAGAGAAATGCTAATTCAAAGTCTGTTTGCTCTTGAGCCACAGTATCTCTAGGAGACACCTGCAGAGCACTTCAAACATTATTCCATAAGATCTGCAAGTTCTGTTCTGAATTTAGTTATGCATATACCTTGGGTATTATTTACTGACTGAAGCTCTACACTCATTACATCTCATTTAAACTCACATTTCTTTAAAAAAGGACCAATATATTTCCTACACAAAAGGATACACCTCCATATTTCAAGCTTTCATAAATTTAACTTTAGTTACAAAGTAGGAAATAAAGTATAGTTCCAATTTGAAATAAATGGACTATTGTTAGCTAAAAACAAAATCCATTTATCTTTTCATGTTGTCCTTCTCTATCTTGGCTGCATCCTTTTTTTAAGTTCTGTACATCCTCTTCATAATCCTACTGGAATTCCACTGTTACTGCATTTGCAGCCATAGCACACTTGCAGAATTCCAAAAGGTCTATTTTCTTCCATTTAATATAGCAAAAAGAAATCTTGCCTGAATACAAAACATATCTGTTTTGATTATGCAAACTGTTGTGTGTAATTTTGCATCTTCTTTTTATATCATCATGTCCATTGAATCCATTTTAAAGGGAAATCATTTTCTAGACTAAAATGTTATCCTAAGAGCAGCTCCACTTTTGCTGACATGATTATGATTAGGAAATGTAGATCACTCCATATGAATACATTAGAAAAGAATTTTTCTGATCTAAACTCTACAAGAGAACAAAATATACCACAAATAAATAATCAAGCAGCTTTTATAAGTTTAAAAATAAGTCATGTATTGCAAAGTTTAAAAAAAAGTAACCGGTCTGATCTGAAAAATAACGTATCTAATTTACAGCAGAGAGAATCCAGCAACATCATTTTTTAATTGGGTCATAGAAGTGCTAAGGTGACAGGACTGAGAACAGGTAAATCATCTAGGAATAGAAATGCTCTAAGACAGAAAGCCAGCTGGTGTAGTGCTTCCTTTGTGTCAGTGATCCGTGTTGCATTCTGTAATAGGGACTGTTCAGGCAGTCTGTTGCACAGCTGTTCTTCCTTAGAAACAAACAGCCAGGTCTGTTAGCGGTATCACTCTGCAGGTATTATAATGACAGTAGGGTTTTTTGGGTTTGGGTGTTTTTTTTTTTTTTAAATTTTCTTTGGAAGTGGTATTCATCTCATTGAAGAGGAGCAGCTTCACAGGGATATAAGAGTCGCTTTATGTTGCCATCCATGTTGGATTAAGTACTTATAACGTGGCTGTAGCGGGAAACTGCGGGGCTGTCCATTTTTTAATGTATTTTTTATGTTGTTATGACTTTGGTATATAGGAGGCATAGGAGGATTATTTTGGTGATAAATGTTATCTCATATTAGAAATAATTCGTAAAACACATGCACCTTCATGACTTTATCTGAAGAGTTTCATTTTCAAAGCCCAAATTTGGTTTCTTCTCCACTTACTGCTGCAGTGCTGCAAGGAGATAGAGAATTCCCAAAAGACACATTATAATGTTTTTCAAACTTACCAAGCATATCCAGAAGAAGAAGATGGAGCTAGGATTAACTCCATTCTCTGATTCTTCCTATGCATAAGGCTGATCTGGATTGTGGACTGCCAGCTATAAGGGCAGGTTTAGTCCAGCAGTTCAAATCGTTTTCTTTTTGAGAAAATTGGCAATGTTTTACACTCTAAACACTGTACGGTTATTTTCCTCCAAAGCATAGAATCGAATCATAAAGGATCATAAATATTTTTAAAGTCACAAATGAACTATGTGACTCCACTAATTAGCTGATTATTTTAAAAACAAACACAAAATTAATTATGCCTGTTAGTGAGAGATATTTTCTTCCCCTCACATAGTCCTTATGGAAGGAATCTGGTGAAACAAATTGTGACGGTGTTGAATAATGGTATTCTGGGACTGGGTTGACACTGACGTAGTCATAGCTATATGTAAAATAAAGCTTAAAATGATACTGAGATTTTGGTCTATGCTAGGGATGAAGCAGGAATGTGCTGAGTTGGAATACAAGGTGACAGGGGGGATACTGGGTTTAAAATGCTCTGGAGGCAGAAATGGCCGAGATGTTATTAGGACTAAAAGGAAACATGGAGTAGGAGACATCAGGGTTGCTATTCCCAGCAGCGGCTACCAGGGTTTATCCATAACTAGGCAGAGTTGCTGTTTACAGTAATGCTTTTTTTTCTTGGCTTCCATGTCACTAGTGCAGGCAGGACATCTTCGCTGGCATCCTTTTGCCTCACTGCAACCGAGCAAAAGAAAGTGATCAGGCGGCCTCCATGACAGACATGGGCCGGAGGCACCGCTAAGTGGAAGCCACTGCTTCTTCTATCCATTGCTCTGTAAGGGAGGAAATATAGTTGCCACAATCTAATCCAGCTAAACTGGAGCTGTTACAACAAATGAGAAGAGTTGCCAGTACAAGATGACATGGGATCTCCAGTCCTTACTGTATGTTTTTACCCCTGTTAGCCCAGCAAGTATGTCTAACTTGTTGAATATAATTTTTGAGTGCTAGAATTTATACCACAATATGGACTGGTGTCTGGATCCAAATTCTGTGGCTCAGTACTATGCAGGCAGGAAACAATTTTCTAGGAGAAATACCAGATCTAGCATATTGTCAATGTAACTGCAAAACTTTGCTCTCAATTTCCACCTCCAGGTGATATATGTATTGGTTCCTGGTTTCACTAAGCTACACCACATGTACCTCCAAAGTACCTCAGGATCTAGACCTGGGGACCAGAGTGAATGTCATGAGTGAAAAATTCAAAATGTGGGGTTTAGCAGGACTCTCACTTATTATTATAGCAACTTTCTCTGCAAACATTTTAATTAAAAGCAGATTGCTGTTTGTGAAAAAGTTGGAGGCTTTGAAGAATCAATTCCATGATCAAAATAAACAGCTGTTAGGTACGCCAACATAAAAAGAAACCCCTTATTCTATTGCATTTATTATGATAAAATTCTTGGCAGAAACAGGACAACAACGATACAATATCACATGGTGACAGTGCTAAATTGTCATTAGCCAGATAGGAGAAATCATTACTGTTACTTTCGGAAGTGAGAAATTGGGGATTTAATCCAAAACCAACTGGAGCCTGAAAGATACTATTGTGATCAACACACAGAGAGGAACTTAATGTACAAAGTATCAGGGTGACATTGATTATTATGCAGATTCAATCAAAACAAGCTATAATATTAGGGAAGTTTTGGAGGGTCATGAAGGAAAGAAAGAAGAGAAAGCTGGTTATTTCTTTTTAAGAAGTGTTGTTTTAAGAAGAAAATATTGCCAGATGAATAGAATAAATTATTTTTCTTTCCCAAGTTGTCTACAAAAGTAAGTACCATTGTTTAAACCACCAAGTTGATCACCAAGCAAGTCAAAGGAGAGAACTAAAAATGTGCACACCCCATCACATCCCCCTTGATGGGACGTTGATATAAAAGGAGAATGCGTCTCTCAAGAAACTTCTGATAGTTTAGAATATTTTAGTTTAGCCATTACATGCCACTGGATTTAGAGAAAATTGACAGGGATGGGTATGAGCCGTTGATCTTTTGTCCATTCCTGGGCACACACCATCAAAGTCTGTAAAAGATACAATACTGTGTTCCCTGCAAGTTTCCTAATTTAGTCTGGCATGTAATCCAAACATTGTTTCTATGGCTCTTACATCTTTTAACTAAATAATAGTGATCCCATACATGATAGGCAAAAACTGTATTGTTTTCTTCTCTATTGTTTTCCCTTTCATACATGCTTTGTACAATGATTAACAGCTGACCTAGACTGACATGGGAACTGTATGAACTGGTTTCTATTCGACACAAGGTTTTAGTAGCAAATAATAGAATATATTTGGAACTAAAACTTCTGTGTTTATTGAGTTAGCTTCACAGTTGACTGGAGGTAGATAAAGACTACTACTTTTCTCTCTCAATACTTTGGGAATTTTCTTATTATGTTTATCAAGAATTAAATGTTTCTGAGGATAATTTTGATAGATGTTGTCATTTCTCATTTATTGTGTATTTGATTTATCATATGTAATGCCAAATAGAAAGCAAAAAAACTATAAAAAATATAATCATCTGATAGGTGATTTAATTAGTGCATGTATGTAGAAAACGTAATCTGTGGCAATTATCTATAATTATGTTTTCCTTGCAATTTAAAATAACTTGTCTTTTTCAGTAGGGAACAACCCTCTTTTTCACTTTTCACCACCTTCCATAGCATTGATTGCCTTTTTGGCAAGAAAAAATTCACCACTTGAACCAGAAGAAAAATCAAGGAATTAGTAACTGTTTATAGTTATTCAAGGACAGAAGCACTGAAGAGGAAAAGACATTTATATGGAGGTTAAAAGGGGTATTTAATTAACAGCTGTCAAATGAAACAACAAGCAATGTAGATTATTAAAGAAAATATTCCCAATCTGAGATCTATTGCATCATTCACAAGTCACCCGTAAGAAAGTGGTAGAGTCTTGCATATTCAATTCCTCACATGAAGCTGGTGCTTCTGTTCATGTATCTGCTCTCTGACAGAGACAACAGTGGAAATGGAATGAAGATATAGGAGAAGAGTTAACTTTGACTGGTATTCGGAAGATTTATGAGTCACTTGGGAGAATTTGCAAAGTTAGTAGAGCTCTAAGTGGATAGATCTGTGGGTAGAATATACAGAGGGAAAGCAGAGCTAGATCGAAGCCTTTCATGTATCTGAACATAATAATGCACTAGCACAGATAGCAAAGAATTACTAGAATTTTGCAAGAAGTCTTTGAGAAAACATCAAAATATGAAGATGCCTGCCCAGGAATAGCTATAAAAAGCCTGCATAAACACTTAGAAATATACACCCCAAATCCTGCACTCACGGATATCTGGATTGTAGAACATGTTATCAAATTCCTATGTTAATTGAAATATAAATAATTCAGTATTAGAATAAAAAGATGGAATATCAATGTTTTCTGTAGAATTCACTTAGGAATTTTCTATTGAATGGTTTATTTACGCATTCCCATTTCAACCTGAGATAAACAGAAACATTCCACTTGTATTTACTCCAGTAATAATGGATTTATTGGGTTTTTTTTTTCCATGTAACTTCCCAGTTCTCTCCCCTGAGATACAGCCAGAGTCCTGTATATGAGAATACACCCACAATGGATCACTAAGATGTTTTCAGAGGGAAGTAAAAGCTCTTAAGGCATTTAGCCAATCAGAAAGACATGAACATAAAATAGTTTCCATAAGGCATCTGTTAATAGTAAAATTAAACTAATACAAAAAGAAGTTTGCACTAATAATAGCAACAAATGAAATAATTTCAAAAGAAAATAATTTAATTATATATTTCCTGATCAAAGGCAAGTATTTGGGGTTTGCTTCCGTTTCTGAAAAATGAATGATTGTCCTTTTAAACGCTTGATTAGGGTGAAAATGTTTTTTTTCTCTCTCTGACTGGGCTGAGGACACACACTATGCTCCAATGACCACTTTCTTGAATTCTTCATGTTTGATATGAAGAGACAAGCTGCTTATGGAGTTCTAGTGGCATAGTATACAGTTAGGGATGGAGAAGTAAATATAATAGTGCAAATGCCATAGATGTAGCTTCAGTTTTAATATTAACTGTTCTGGAGATACCATCAAGATAATACAATTAATATTAAAGACAGGAAATTTCTGTTAAATTTTGAATGAAAAAAATTATGTATAACAATAATAAATCACATGTAGTTTACTCTTAAAACTAGTGCAAACCAAAATGAAGTAGGGATGGTATCAACTGTCTCAGAGATTCAGTAAAACAGAGCACTCATAGGTTTAACAAGAAACCGGGCCCATTTAACATCTGCATGGTTTCATTTACCTCTGCCAGCCAAAGGTCAGCTGTCATTGAGACAGGCATGTTGAGACCAGATACTTTGCAAAACATTTCAACAACCACACTGAGAAACCGTATTCAGCACAGTTTTGCTCCACGACCTGTACTGGTGGTTCTTCTCCCTTCTCTGCCCCTTGGGACCCAAGAGAGTGGCCATGGCAGTGGACCCCTAAAACCAGTTCTTCACTCTGGTCTCTTTCACGACACAGTCTAGATGGTGTCACTCAAACTGAGGCTTCCCCTCTTTCCACCACTTTCTTTTTTACAACATAAAAGTATGATTGATACTCCCATAAAATCTTTTTCTGAAGAATTTGCAGCGCTTACAAAGAGGAGACCTAAGGGGGGAAAAGAAAATGTTCTCAGAATATGATTTTCCAATAACTAGCTCTAACTAACTAGCAGGCAGAAATGACTGATACCATATATAAGTAAATGCAGGTTGAAAAGTAACTCAGTTGTTTTTATTGATCAGGATGTCACTTTTCCAATATTAAACAGCAGAATATTTTATCGGATGCTAGTTCTATTAGTTAACATTTTATGCAGACAACAGATCTGATCTGTATGATTGCCAAGAAAATGTTATATTCTAGCAGTTGGCATTTAAGGAAAACAGGAATCTGAGTTTGGAAGATAGAGAAGAGAATTAAAAAAAAATGCAATAAAGACAGACAATGTTCTGTAAATATTGCAGAGAGGTATTTCAAATTGACATCCATAGCTCTGGATATGGGATTGAGAGCCGTGTTAAATAACCCTGCTCCTGAAATGATGGCTTCAATCACTGTAGAAAAGACTGGTATAAAATGCGCACCAGAAACATTTAATATGCTATTTTAAACTATTAATTCCTATTTTTGACTTTATTCAGTCATGACATCCTGGGATGTCCGGAACCTCGATTCAGTAAGTGTTAGAAAATTTATTTTCATTTCTAGCCTGAATTTACTCATGTTTAGTTTATATATGAATGCTCTTTTGCCGGCATGGCTTAAATAGTTCATCCTTTTGCCTGATATCTGGCTGAAGAATTTAGTTAGCAATTATCCTCCCTTTAACTTTCAATCTATTAGAAAAGTCAGCAATGTCTTTCAACATTTTTTAGACAAGATTGGCTGACCAATCACCTGTTTATCCTACTAGCCTCTCCTTGCTCCTTTTTAGTTTGAATTTACCTTTTCTGAATATTGGTGTCCAGAATTATAAATGGATTTCACATGAGATTATATATATATGTGTGTGTGTGTACCTCCATACTAACTGCTTTGCACAAATATAAAATCAGTGGAAATGAGGTCAGACTCATGTCCTACATTGGGCGATAGAGAATATGAAACTCAAATATCAAACCAATATCCCTTCTTCCCTTCATTTATTCCAGGCATTAGATATGAGAAGCAGAAACACAACGAAGAAAACATCTTAATTTACAGGGATGCCTCTTCACTGAGATTCTCTCTAGCTAGTTGGAGGCATATATTTTGCTTTTATGCTATGAATATCCATAAGTATAGCTATGTTCTATTTCATATTTTTATTTCTAAAATATCAGTTTAGTTCCCTGTAAAATTTCAATATTGTGCAGCTCATGTAATTGCATATATCAATAAATCATGCACCTTTATCATACCATTTATTCCTACTCATTGAATATATAACTGTCAAGAAACAACTATGCCATCATATTTCAATTTCAGTAAAAAGATCCTATTTTATTGTGGCTTTCACTCATTCCCAGATGTCCTCCCTTCCTTGAAAGAGACAAGCCTGGGCGATGCCAGATTAAGATGAAATATCATCATTGCAACATATTAATTTTTCTTCTAAGATCTTAAAATAGCTTTCTTATGCTTTTGCTGGAACATTTTTCATCTTGCTTGCAGGGGAAAAACATGGATATGAAAATCATCATCATAACTTCAAACTGAGTGGTATATCCTCAAAATGTGGGCTGCAAATTTAACTGCAGTGGCACAAACACTGTGCAGAAATAAACAAATATATACTGTTATACTGGAGAAAACATGTCCTTTTTGGAGGCTGCACCCTTTATACATAAGTTACAAGCTGAATGTAAATCAGTAGTATTTTCTAGGCATATTTATGAGATATATGCAAATAAGATAAAAAGGCAAACATCTCTCATGCATATTTGAACGTTATAGGCCTGTCTTCTGAATCAGATATATAATTTTTACTTTCTTAGAGTTATATCAACACATATTTTGCTTGGAAAAAGTGCTTATAAAAAGCATTCAGCTGATATCATTGAAGTTATTTTCACCAGTCCAGGATGTGAAAGTATCTACTTGTCTTAGTTCAAATGAGAGAACAGTGTTAGACTAATGACACATAACGTATAAAGTATTACAAGGTAACTGTGGAGAAGTTTTCAAACAATTTAAAATGTGAATAAAATATCAGTGCTATATATTGTCCAGGAAGGTTTTAGGATACATGTATGTATCCATAATTATATTTTTGCTCTCGTTAAATACTCTTTGAAAAAAGCAAAAGAGCTTCAGAGTGAGATTGCAATACAAAATAAGAGGAAAAGAAGGGGTTAAAAAGTGTTTGCTTTCATTTTCAGTCAAGATGATGGAAAGTCAGTAAAATACTACTAAGGGAACAACTGAGTACCAGAAAGCAAGCAGGAAAAACTCATGTAATGTCACATAGCCAGAAAAACACCAAGTTCAGTCACTGTAGGCTTTTTTTTCAATGCTTATTTGGATTGTTATTTATGATTTTTCTGCTATATGCAGAACACATAACATTCACGATTAATTTCAGCAATTCTGTGTTCTGCCCATATCTTTCTCTGAAAGTTCACTTATTTTCTTGGCATGATAACTAACCTCAGGCTTAATCTAGAAACATTTTTGTATTATTCTAATAATTTTCATAAGTGAGGGGCCTTTTTTTTACCAAAAAATAATTTAACTGGAAGCAGCTTATTTTTCTTCCATTTTAATCATGAGCATACTGTACCTTCATACTGCGATGTGTTTCTTGTGACGTTCAAGGCTTAAGCGTGCTTCCCAATATCTTACTGCAGAGCAGGGAGCCCATTTTTCGTGGTGAGTTCTGTCCCTCCCAGCCTCACTGGGGCTAGCTCTTCACCTGGCCTGTGCAGTTGGAAAAAGAGGGCTGAGAAATTTGTGCAGTCCAACCCCCTAGTTTAAACATTTACCATGATGGTGTGTGTAGAATACCTTAATTCACAATTAACTTGGTATGGTCAAGTGCAAATACAAGCACTTATTCACAACACCCAAAGCACACAGCATGGTTGCAAATTTCTATAGAAGACAGAAATGAAGAAGCAGAAGGAAGAAAGCATCCTTCTGCTTACGCTAAGGATACATGAGATGCGTTGCTCTGTCCCTCTCTTTTGCTCTCTTTCACTTACCCAGATGATTTTATGTTCTTTCTGAAATTGTGGCATTCAGGCCCATAGGGAGAGAAACTTCTCTGTGAGCAAGCTCCTGTCTGAGACTTCCATCAGAGAACACTTTCAGGAGCACTCCCAAGGAGCCACCTTCAGAGGTATATTCATGTTCTCAGGTTCAGTTCCTGTGGGACATGATATTTAACTGCTCACCACCACTAAAAGTGGCAGAAAGAGGGAGAGATGTATGAGAGGAAAGGAAAATACTGCTTTTTCCTTTCGGCAGCAGTAATCTGTTATGTCAATGTAACTGCCTTTGAGACCGTAATCTTTATCTCTTATCACCCTGAGATAGTCACATTTGGGAAAAGCATATTTTGTTTTACAATTCATCTACTTTTTGAAGTCCTACCATGATTCCAGAGAGTTTTAATTTTTTATAAAGCACCACAACTATAACAATGAATAATTCATGAAGATGTAATATGTAATAATAGAGCCAAAGATGACAAGAAAAGTCATTAGTAGATTGTGGATGCAAGGGATTTTATGTGCCCTGATATCTTGCATTAAACTTAGGCATGTAACACATTGTTTCATAGATATTTTCCTTATTGGTCTAAAATCGTAGCATGTAGACAGAAGCATTCATTCACCTCAAGAGTTTGCTAGACTCAATTTGGATGTTGTATTATGGAGGCAAAAATGGATGTAATGACGAAACTATTAAACAGGGATGCTCCCTATAAATATGTAAGCCATTAGACTCTGTTATATTAATATCAGGTCCATTCTTACTTCTGTGCTACAGTGATGATCCTCCCTTGCTACCATTGAGTTTACCTTCTTACCATGACTGTCCTGTGTCTCTTGCCGCCTTCTTACTATAAATAATGTTCTCCCACCCATATGTCTAACCCGGAGATACACATTTCATGGGCTGCTTTCAGCTGAGAGGTTGGTTAAAAGCCCAGCCAGGATGCACACCCTGCTTTTTATAACAGTACACATTGCTGTTAAATAGCTGGCATGCTAGAGAAGCTGCTTTGCGGGCTGCATGAAGTCCCTGAGCCGTATGTTATGCAGGTCTGTTCTCCAACCTAGTTTTGTTTATTTCTGTGTGTGTCAATGGTAGGATATGGAACTGTGATCTCTTTTCTTACTTGAAGGTATCAATAAATTTCAAAGGCAGAGGGCTTTTAAAAATCATTATTGCATTAGTGTGTTATAATTTATTTTTAATATGAATTTTTATATATAGTAGTTAGTCATCTCAGAGTAAACAACAGATGTATACACCTATATTATGGTTTAGCACTGATGCTAGTATTAAACAATAATAAGAAAACATGTCAGAAACTTCAATGATTAATAAATGTGACAGAAGAAGAAATACTCGAAGTTCAGTTCTGCTTTCAAAAAATGACTGAAAAAGGCAGACACTTCTTTTCAGGGCATTCTAAAATGTCAAAATTCCTGATCAGATGTATATAGTTGCTACAAAAAAGGAAAACTAATTTAACATAGATTTGGATTTTATTACTATTTTCCCCCAGACTATGCCTTCCCCTGCTTCTGGAGTAAACAAGGAAAAAAAAAATTGTTCCTACAGTACAGCAGCTCCAGCTTCCATAAAAAGTGCAGCTTTAGTCCTGAATAAAAAGAAAGGCTTCTAAACATTTGAACCCAAATTTTCTTTGCACTCTAGAAGTTTTAAGCCTCACTAATGCTCAAACCAGCGGACAGCATTAGCTGAGAGGTATCAAACATGAGTTGTTACCTGTTATAGGAGTTGAGTCACTCCAGTCTGTATCAGTAAAAACCCAGCAATTCTCCAATAAGGAGAAATTAGTAGCAACTTAGACAACAAATGAGAGAATAGAATTGATGTGAATGACTGCAGCACCTTCCAAGAAACCAGCACAGGGCCAGAGGACAGATCTGACTACCTCAGGATATTGAGGGAGACATGTACCGAAGCTTAAATGTATTAATAAAATTAATTTATTTCAAACATAGGCATACTGCCTGGCAGTAGTCTGGATAGGAGATAATCAAGGCCATTATCCATCAGGATGGAAGCAATTTTTTTCTAGCTGGTTGAAGATGATGGAAAATATTCCCATGAATTACTGTGTAGTAGCTTACTGCCAACAAGGTAGTCATGAGCACCTATGACCTGAATTATTAATTGTGTTTACCAATCTTCTAAGTAGCATGATTTAATACTCTCCAACATGCTCTCTTTTTGTTCTCTAATCTCCAACAGAACTGTGATTTTATCTTGACTAGCTGGGCAGGGGAAGCTCAGCGCAGAGGCAACTTGTTTATAATTGTACAGTGCAGAGGTGAAGACTGGGTAGATTAAAATGTTATTTTGACACAATGAAAAAGGAAGATTAGGAAAGAAGGAAAAAATATATAAGAAAAACAACGGATAGGTACTTTAAAAATTTCTCTGTATATACATATACATAACACTGGATTTGTTAGTTGACAAAGATTGTATTGCAGTACGGCAGAAGCATGAAAAAACAAGTCCCATTGATCACCTTAGTGAAATGTTTTCCTCATTATGAGCAAGAAAAAATGTTTCTTTTTCACTTTGCAGCTAACAAACCACAACAGAGTAAGAGTAAATGGTCTTAAGAAGAGGATAGCAGGAAACCTTAGCTATGGAAAGATGAAAAACACCTTATCAGCAGGGTAAGGTGTTACGAACCTTGTTCTTGTCATCTACCCCATATTTGTATTTTTGCTGAGCGGTACAATGCAGCATAAAAGTGTGTTGCAAGCAATTCTTGCAGAGTATGAGAAACATAAGTTCAGAGGGTAACTCGTTCATCTGCACACACCCTTAATGCCTCTCAAGTTGTCCAAGTGAAGGATGCTTACAGATAAGACAAAATGATTATGTAAAAGCAAGTCCTATCACATCTGCAGCTGACTGTAGAAACCTTGCAGCCTGGAGCACAAACTAGCATCCATTTAGAGCAAGACTGGACCACAGAGATGTATATTTTCAGTAACTGAACTCCATCTATGTTTCATGTTCTAAAACACTCCGTGTGTTTTGTGAATTTTTATTATAACTGTGTTCCTCACTAATGGTTTTCCCCCATATGCCAGCTTCCACAGACTCCAGGTTTCTAAAACACAAGAAAGCTTTTAGGATTATAACATAAATCATGTATTGATATGTCAATTACATTAAAAAGATAGTATTTGACAAATGAGGAAAAATGCTATTCTTATTAAAATGCAATATGAAGAAGCCGTGCCTAAGCCTGTCAGACTGAAGAATTTGCAACTTAATTTGAGCCCAAATTCAACTAGTCAGTTTAATAATAGCAAGGGGAGGATAAGTGACCACAAGGGTAAAGATACAAAGCTGAAATGCTTTGGAGTTTAATTACCAAACACTATATAATGTGTACAGTCAGGACAATAGGATTATCCTGAATTCTGTGAATGTATTTTTCACAGGAGTTGGAAGTAGATAAATGTACATAACATTTATATAACAAATGTAAAAAAAACCCCAACAACAAAAAACTAGTGAGAATGTTGTGGTTCTGACACTTACTCACAATTTAGAATTATTTCTCCTTGACGGATAATGTTTATAATGGAAAAATGAAATGTCATTCTACCTCGAACACTGGATATGGTAGTACCACTAGTGAGTGGATGTGATAGTACCACTAGTGAGTAAATAACCATTGTTAGCAAATTCAGCCATTTCTACACAGCTTTTACCCCTTATAAGGAGGAGATGTGAGAAATAATTTAGAAAGTGTCAAGGTAAATGCAGATTGCTGAAGGAGGGATGATTTCATGAAGTCATCTTCGTTCAGCTGTAATCTCTTGTTATAACATTTCCCATTAATTGTTGAAAAGCTTTCAATTCACTCTTCATCTGAGTACTTGGTAACTAACTGGCAAAGAGCAGGTCTTGAATTTATTGGATATGAGGTGTAAGTGACTTAAGTACTTTGGAGAATTGTACTATATAAGTTTAGGTTGATTTACAATTGTGAAAGGAGTTTCTAAGATGATGGAGAACCTTTCAGCCTTTGTATACTGAGTCTGAACAGAGACTACTAAAAGCTGCAGAAAGTTTGAACCTTTTCAGGCGACATGTTTTTAAATAAACATGGAAGGTAGATTTCAAACTCAGACCGTAAAAAATGTTTTACTTTAAGCAGTTCATTCCATTTTCATATTTCTCAAAATGTCCATTTTCTTAGGACACTATATATAAAGAGATCTACATAGCTAATTTACATACATATATGCGCAGCTTATCCAAAAAAATTTTTTTGTCTTTTTTGCGTGACTCTGCACATTTATTAGAAAAGCCAATTACAGTCTAAAAGTTTATTTCAAGCCAGGGAAGCTACAAAGTTAAAGTAAGTTAAAGTAAGAAGTGATGGCAGTAATATATATATATATATATATATATATATATATAAAAAAAGATATTCATAAAATACTGATTTCTATTACTGCATACAAATTAGATGTTTTATAAACTTTTTCCAAAATGGATGATAAGGCTATAATGACGTTGGTAAACATGAGTGTCCTATTTAAGAATGTTTTTCCAGAAATAACACTGTTGTGGTTGTCAGGCCCACTTGGTGAGGTACAAATTAGGGATAGGATTCAGTTGACCTAACCTTAGCAGTCTAGGAGATGGCTGCATATTCCAAGCTAAGTGATGGCTTTCCTATGTGATGAACATCTCCAGAATGCAGCTCACACCTCCTTTCTTACATAGCTGGGGGAATTACCCCCCTGGAAGTGTTACGTCTTCCATTGACTGCAGGGCAAGCTTAGAAGATGCATGCAGACAAGATGCCTAATTTTCATATATAAAACTATATTAAATAAACCTCATCCTATGACTTATGTTTTTCACAATAACATAAGAGTAGTCTTAACTAATGGCTTATTAGTAGCCACATTTAAAACAGTAGGATGATCCACGTGCTTTAGGTTAGATAGGTGCCCAAATGTTTTGCTTGACCTTGGTTTAAATCTGTATGGTGTGGGCATCTTTCCTCTTTCAGTTGTAGTTCTGTAAGCTGAAGTTTACCAACCTCAGACTGCTTTCAGTAGCTGCCATCCACTTAGTTTTCCTGGCTGAGCTGCTGCTGAGATTGCTTTCTAGGCTATTAAAATTAAAATGAGCCAGCATAAACCATTGAAATAATAGATCTTTTTTGCTTGCCTGTTTTGCTAACCCAACTCACTTTGAAATAAATTAGGGAGTGATCACACAAGTAATTTAACCAGTGGACCTGGCAAGGCAATGTTCCCTGGCAAGAGGATGGCAACAAACAGTTGGGGGTTGGCTGGGGATGGTAATCTCTTCAGCTGGTCCTGTGGGAGCAGTAATGCAGAAACAATTATACAAAGCTCCCAACTGTATCTTCTTTTGAAGGGCATCATTTGTTTTTGTCCAATAGTCTTCTAGTCCCCTCATTTACCACCAGAAATAATGCTGTGGTTTCCTATTTCTAATGTAAATTTTGGTAAAAGAAAGAACTTCATATTCTAAGTAAATAAACCTCACAGAATATATGCCACATTTAGACCCATTTGTATTAAGAGTGTACAACCCTAAATTGTAAGGAAACAATCCTGCAGTTTACAGACTGAATTTTTGCTGAAGTTTTTTATAGAAACAGAATGCCTCAGAAATTCAAAATATCTGCTCTAGTGAGATATTATAGGAGAACTGGAGTTGACATAGGCTCACAAAAATAAAAGAAAAACAAAAAGAAACGATGCTTTACCACAGTTTTCTGGCATAGCCATCTTGGAAGCTGATGAGAAAAAACGAAGAGTGTATTTCTTTCTAATTCCTTAGATCTACCATGTTTAAATACTGCAACTTATCCATTAAATTGTATGGTGATAAGTCTATTACTGGCAAACTTGTTCAAAAAGAGAAAATCTCCACAGTTTCTACATTGGTAATTTAGCTGTTATTACTGTTGTTGTTGAAAGGAATCTAATTCTTATACACAAAAGGTATATTCTGCTGCTTAGCTCTCTTCTGCCCTTACGAGTGTCATCCTATCTTGCTGTCTTATGAATTACAAGGATGTGATCTCTGTGTGACCCGATCATCTATAAGGAAAATTCGTGGCTCAAGCAATTTTTCTTTAAAACATGTTTGCTCAGGTTTGAAAGCTCATAAAATCTCATCTATAAGTTGTTTTGCATGTGCCATTCTTTACAATTTAGATATTTCACATTGGTTTATATAACTGCAGTCTTGGATTTTTAAATAGTATTTCAATATGCAGTCAAGATTTATACTCTTTAATGAATAAGTATGTATGCCAGTGTACAAAATTTATTAATTATTACTGCTTTAGACATTGTTACAAAATGGCTGAAATTTTCAGACGTTATGGATAAGGTGTTTGGTAAATCTGTAAAAGGAATTCTACTTGACAAAGCTATGGTACAACTTTAAGATGTTAAATCACTTCCATACTTGCAAGGTCCTTACTCTTTCCATCATATTATTCAAGAATATTCCCATAATTGTATCTAATTATATAGAAAAAGTGAGCTATGAGTTTACTCAAATTAATACTAATTACTTTCTGCTAAATGTTTTAAATTTATATCTTGTGAAGAAAGTTCATATAATTTTTTACTATTCTTTTATGATATAAATTTTGAACTATTTTCTAATTAATGTGAGCAATCAGAATGCCACATAGTTTTCTCACTGTGGTGACGAGTCTTTGCTAGTAATTGAATGGTAGCCTTAAACAAGGTGAGGTCATGAAGCTTATTTATCTGACACCGTGAATTCTATGCCTGTGTAAGAGGGAAAAAGGATGTTTTTTTGCCCTCAGGGTATTAGTCATGGTCCACAGGTTCGTGGGAAAAATGTAGGAAGTCTCAAAAGTTTGTTCCTATTATGTCAATTTTTCTTAGACTTCATTTGAATCCCAAAGTGAATTTTCTATTATTTCTTTGAAGGGTGCATAGGAGGCTACCAACAGTCTTTGAGGAGCAACACCTGCAGTTGCATTCAAAGGCATGACTTTTCCAAGCCATTTCTGAGCTGCCTGGTATTGTCCGAGGAAGGATAAAGGCCTAGGTTTTTTACCTGACTGGCAGAACATTCCACCACCAATAGAACTCTAAACATTGTTTTAGAAGTAATGAGTCCTGCTGGTTTCATCCTGCAAGACCTTGAAATCCCACAGGGCAATGTGGTTAGAAATAAAACAGAAGGCTGAGGCTTTTAATGAGTTTCCTATCCACAGATGCCATCAAGCTTTTATACTATTCATTTTATTTCTACAGCTTCAACAAAGGAACCCGGAGTTGTGGGCAATACTCTGACAAGTGCAGCTCACAAACTTGGCAGAAATCTAGACTTCAGACAATAAAAGATCATTGAAAGAAGTAAAAGAAAAAGCAAAATAATAAAAAATGAACTTAAATATGGAATACTTTAAAAAAGTAAACATAGTGCAATTCAGACAAGCTAAACTGCTTGGAGAATAGGATGAAGATATGACTGCAGGTTTCCATGATGTTACAGAGTTTAATGATGACAAAGGAAAGTGAACTGAATAGGGCCATTGAGAGGTCAGTGTGCATTTTGGGAACGTCCTTCAAGCAATACTAAATTGACCATTCTCAAACTCTTCACTGTGTGTGGATCTTAACTGTTTGAAGTCTTCCATACAGTCAGAGAAAATGAAGAATGTTAATGAAGAAGCAGTTTCTCTCTTATGAGAACATGAGGGTGAGAGCATCTGTGTCTACATACAGGGATGTAGAATATGCCTGTGTGGGTTTGGGAGAAACTACATTTTGTACTACTTTTTCCCCATTTCACCTCTTTCTCTTTCACCTCTTTCTGGCATTTCCTTAAATGAAGATCCTGGAACAAATGTGGCATAAAGAAATCCATGGTCCATGGACCTCCAGTCTGGATTAGATAGTGTCATGTTGATTGCCCTTGATTCATCCCTAGTAAAATGTGGAAGATTCTGTGACTCTAAGAGTAAACAGACTCCACAGGTTGAAAAACTTGCCTTTTATCTTATCCTCTCACCCCCTGTTCAAATACAAATGAAAATTCTCACTGAGAAGCACATAAATATTTTCTTCTCAGTAGTTTCTTCCTGCAGTTGTGATGAACAAGTCCATGTTGAATGCTCTTGTGAAGATGGTCCAAATCAGTTCAAATGCCAAAAATTACATTTACTGTAACTGTACACCATTTTATGAAAAGAGCTGTTTTTCTAAGATTTCCAGTACAATTTTGCAGTCTTGGGAGGTTTTACCAAAAGATATAGATCCACTATAAACCCAGCATCCATCAAGAACAGTTTTCCAGCTATCTTGAATTGTCCACTTCACTGTTTTTTAGATGGTAAAACTATTGATGGCATATAAAAAATAAACATTTCTTAAACCAGTAACAGCATGGACTCCTTTAGGTGCGTGCAGTGCACAGTTGTCGTACCCCAAATTTTAAGACTTGTCTTTGTTTTAGTTTTCATTGATACAAGAAAAGATGCAATCTGCAAAAAAACTTTACAAGCTGTGGAGAGCTAGCGCAACAAATTATAAGTAGACAGAATCTTCTTCTGTTCAGCGTTAAATTCTGAAAATTATATTTACTTTGTGTCTAGATTTATAGTCTCTAATTTCAGCTATGGACTGTAAAAACTAGGTGAGGCTCAGCTGATTGACTCAGTCATGGCCAAGCAGGTTGAAATGGAGAAGAGACAAGTTCAAATGCCTTAAACTTCTTCCATTCTAAGAATATTCCAGGACTCTCAGAAGAACTTACACAATCAGTGTTTCCAGCTCCGTATTTTGGCACTTCTCAAATCTGAACATATCCTGTCCTGTCCTCTGTTAGTATCTTACGCTAATTAGCTGTACAATGTTTAAGTTTTATTATTTAGTATTGAAGGGAGACTGCCATTCCACCCTCATGCTGTCTTTGAAGTTTCTTTTTTTTTTTTTTTTTTTTAAATACATCATGTATTACTTGTGGTGCTGCCATAAAGACAGGTTTCAGCAAATGGAAGAACTGGCTTTTAAAGAATATATATATCTGTGTATGCTACATAATCATATATGCACACAGATACATATATACATAATCATATATATGATTATTGTTACCAGACCTCATTTGTAGAAAACAATATAATCCAGGATTGTAGTTTTACTTTTTTACTTAAAACTTCAAGTTGATTATAAATTAAGCAGTATCTAATGTACAATGCTGTCAGTAATGATTAACTAGACATCCACTGACAATTTCCAATATTTGTCATGTATTACGACTTTTAAAATACAATTGAAATGAATGAAAATAAAATTGAAAATTAAATTACTTAATAATCAACCGACATATTAAACACATAGCCTGCAACTACACATTCTTACCACTTCAACCTAAATGCTTACTCCCAAATTCCCCTCTGCAGAGCTCAATTCAACACTCTTTGAAATGAATAGGCACTTTTACAATGAAATTTTGGCGTTTCTCATATCTGAAGATCTCTTCTATGTTAGTATTTCACTGACAATGAGAAAATTATTCTTATTGATTGTAGTATCTAGTTTTGTACCAAAGTCTAAAATTAGATTCCAGCCCTGTAACTGAATCTACAGCAGCATATGTGTCTACTCAGTCACTTCAAGTAGGTGCTGGTTTGGTATGGGAACCTTGAGCACAATATTTGGTTTTGACAGTTTGGTATTTGGGGCATAGAACTAATTTCCTAAATGTGTTTATAGTGTCTACTATGATTTCTTAATATCCTGAAAAAGCTACTTAATATTTAGTAATGGGAATGAAGGAAAATGAACATTAAAGGAATAATCGTAAACGAATCTTTCGCTCCATTTAAGCTTGTATGGCTGTTTACAGTAAAGCCACTCAAATTCTTTTTTTGTCTTTCCGTACAGTTCACACTGAAAAAATGAAATTATTAAAATGTTAAGGAAGGTAGAATGAATGGTTTTTAAAAATACATTACAAATTATGTTTTTTCTAGTTGAGTGCGAGTTTAAGTCCTAACTAGTATTTTGAGTGCTTACCATGAGATATTAAACAGCCTGTGCTTTCTATTTATATTGGTTACCAATCTCAATATCCAGAGGAAGAGCATATAAAGTTAACAAGCAATTATTTGGCAAATTAGTACTCAACAACCCCGAGTAAATAGGAAGTTTGAAACCTATCTGTTATACAGCTACTTTAATTTGCATAGCACACTGGTGTGTTTGCTTTGCAAATACTTTGCAATGAATCATCATTTGTACTATACAGTCCAAAGAAAAGCAATCAAAATTCACAGCAAGACAATGAAATTAATTATAACTGTTGAATTCTGTGGTGGTAATTCCTCCTCATGCAGGAAGATTAATTGCATTGCACTTTCCTTGCACTCCACTAAATGATCTGATGAATGTATAATCATTTACAGATTTCTCAAATGCTGAAAATTGATTACCTTTGATTAGCTCTGATCTGCACAAAGAGCTCTGACAGAGTATCAGTGAAACATTACAACATTACAGACAAAGTAACAAATGATTTAATTACCAGTGTGCTTATTAATGTTAGATTCCCTGCAGTGATCCTGGCAAATCAGGGGCCTGTAATAGACCTGTGGGTTTCACTGAATTCCATTAGGGTTTAAATAATATTTCTCACTATTTCTCAAATCCTTCTTTTCATGGCTTCTTAATAACTCTAATTAATTCTAATTTGCACAAAAATCCATTCCATCTCCATAAACTTTTAATTAGATGTAAAATAAGATAAGTCACTGCTTTCAGAAACTGGTGAAAATGCAAACTGTGGCTTTACAGGCTTCCAAATAAGTTTTTCATTAACAAAAGATATTTCTCTATAAAGCTATTTAATGAAAGTTTAGAACTAATTTTGAATTAGGCATGTGGTCCAGCTACACACTCTTAGTTGCAAACACAATAATAGTTGCTTATACATGAAGTGAGTGAAAAAACAGGATGGTAAAATGTTTAGCTAACTAAATGGTAAACATAATTTTAATACTTTTTAATGTATTGCCAATATATACATTCACTCATTTTGTTAATTGTGGTAGATAAAACACTCTGATTAAGCAGCTACACTGTACACTGAAAGACTATTTGAAAATGAAATAGCAAGGGAACACTAGCCCAGTTACAGACCATGCTGAATGTTGTTGGCACAAACAAATCGGGCTTTTCTACGCTTATACTTGTGAACACTTAGATCAGTTCAGATTGGCAGCTTCTTTGGTTTTCCCTGGTTTTATGTCATTATATATGACATTAAATTATTATGAAGCAATGACAATGAAAACCCAGATGATCAGAGAAGTCAAACAGAGCTCAAATTAAGCTCTGTTTCTGCAAGTGTTTCTTAGAGAAAAAAATAAATGTAGGTAATTAAAAGCTTATTTAGCACTGAAGTACTAATACATAGACAACTTATAATAATATTTTTGTATTTCAGTTGTGTAGGAAAGGAGTGACTGTAATACTGCAGGTGTTACTTTGTCATTCGTAATGCGCAAGACGGAAAACTTAAAAAATAGAAATATTCAGCCCCCAGTGTGGATGATTACATTTATTACATTCACTGCTGTCAGCAGCTGAAAAGCTATCCATCACACTGAAACAGCGATGAGAGTCAGAAGTCTCTTTTTGTGGAGAAATATTGAAGTCAGATTGTTGATGTCAAAAGTCAAACTCTAGTTCAGCTATCTGTTTTATGAATCTGACTGAGACACATTGTGCCTGTGTTCAAACTGATATCTAGCAGAGCTCATTTTCGCAAATGTGTGATTTAGAAGTCAGAAAAACATTCGTACCAGCAAAATATTAAGAGGAAACTGATAGGGCACTCAACTGCTTTTATATTTAAATATCACATCATTCAATAATAAGGTATCATTTACTTTTCACTGATGGTTAAGAACTTACTGTGTATGATAAAATGACATTATTGTATTTGCAGACAGTAGACACAAAAACATTTTTAAATGCACAAAAGCATTTCAGATATGACCACTTTTACCACACTAACGTAGACTTTTCTGATGGCATCGGAATATTAATTTTTTAATTTAGTTTGGGTACACATACACACACACACATTGAGGAATGATACCTTCAACTAGTTTCAAAAGGCAAGTAGAAGACTTACATGGAGGTATACTGACATAAGGGTGAAGCAGTGCACATACAATAGCTGAGTGAGAAAATCCAGTAGACATGATGAGAAAAAAAGAATGTTTTAAGCCCTGAACAACTGATTACACGTTCACCATTGGAATTACCTATCTTTACCGACCGCAGCTAACACTCGCTGTACTTCGACAGCATAAGTCGGATTCTTAGAAAAGCAGAATTGAATAAAAACGCATAACATAGTGTATTCTCAATTCTGCCTAATTCTTCATATCTGACTTCTGAATAAGTGAAACAAATCAACTGCATCTTTTCATTTGATTAGAATTTTTAAAATAGAATTTTAGAAATGGGAGGAACACAGGTTCCGGATAATAAATTGTATTCCATTGAAAAACACTAAAAATAAATCAAGACATGTACTCACAGCTTGGCGAGTACTACTTAATATGAGTATCTTCAGTAGTTTACATTGAATATTTTAAAAGCAGTTCTTAAGGAAGGTGCTTTGTAGCTGAGAGAAAAACGTATGCACTACACGTTATTGAACTTGCTACCGTCACTGCAGATTTTGTTCTGTTTAACAAAAACAAGCACAGTTTGTGAATTCAAGTCAGGGAGCTCCTTTTATTTTTGCTAATTTCACCATCCTTTCTCTTTTTAAGCACAGCCCTCAGGGTACATGATGTAATGGTCACCATTATAGTACAGAACAGGAAAAAAGGGTATCATGAAATGCAGAATTGAATGGTATTCTTAGAAAAGAAAAATGTATGCCAGGTTTTTTCCAAGGGAGCTCTACTCAAAAACAAACAAATATGCAGATAGTGTACAAAGCTTCTTGAATCATCATTAGTGGTTAGAAAAAAAAAAATTGGCAGAAAGAAAGTGGACGGTTAAAAAAAAAAAAAGAAGCCAAAATGGAAGGACTAATTCAATGATACCAGATGTAACACATGACTGTGGGGATTGAAGGGTCATGAGTTTGAGTCAAAACTCAACTTCGAGTTAATTGGCTGGCAGTGGGGCTGCACAAATTGCAGAGATGGAGTACTTGTTTCCTAGTGCAGGAGGTCAGCCTTCTTATGCATTTGCACTCTTTGCATGGCATCCAAGAACTAACACTTGTATTTGCTAGAAAAGAGTTTGCTTGCTTGTCATCTTTTTAAGTATGAGAAAAAGAACTGGCTAAGCATAAAACAGAAAGACACATTTAAAATTGTTCAAAAGCTGTTGTCTTGAACTACATGTATTTCCTTCTTTGATTTTTTTGTCTCTACAAACAATCCAGAAAACACATGCTATACAATAGTTTCAGGGAATATTTTAGCCCAGCACTATGAATTCATTGATATGAAAACCGTACAAAAATATATAATCTTAACATATTTTCCCCTTGAAAAGACTGATATAGTTCTTTCCACCTTATCCAAGTTGAAATGTTATTATGTTTAAAAGAGGAAAATAATTGCAGTTACCGACTTTGCTGAGGAAAAAAAATATAAATGTTCCTTAAAACATTTAAACGGGCAAGTGGGAAGAAATTTTTTTTAAAAAGCTTCTAGCTGTGTGCGTGGAAACTCTGGCTATGTGCCCGAGACGTACAGCAAAAAACAACATATGGAACTCACCAGTTCCTAAAATCCCTTTCCACAAAATTCATGCCACTCCTCACCACAATAAAATGACTCACGGAGGGGTGTGTTTTATGCCTCCCAGGCAGAACTCCATAGTCCACAATTAGTCTATCTATTGAAAGGCCAAAATACCTTATTGTTTTACTTGCTGTATAATTATCTGTTATGATGAACTGTGATTCTAAGGACTATTGTCCCCAGGCTTGGATCTGTGTGTGGAGCGGTTCCCTGGCTGAGACCCAGGAGTGGACCTTCCATTTAGAATCCATGCCTGAGTGATTTCTCCAGTCTCTCCACGGCTGGCTGAAACAGGGGCTGTTTCTGCATGATTTCTTGGGTTGATGAGAAGCAATTATGCCTTAAATGAAGTCATTCATGTCTGCCATTTTGTTTGCATATTTTTCAGCATTCACCTGTTATTAGACCTGTTTTTAAACCATAAACTACTTTCAAGTAGACTTTTGTGTCTAAAGCGGTTTGGTAATCAGAAAAAAATATATATGTAATGTTTTCTTCACGAATCGCTCAAGCAGGAAATCTAATAGAGTGATTTAGAAGTAAAATAGCATTTAAGAATGTCCCAGGCATTTCATTTCTGAAGTGATAATGTATAAAGATAATCATCTTGAGATATTAGCTAAGATTTTTTATGTGTGTTCTTTACATAACCTCATCTGGAGGAAAAGATTGCCAAAACAGTTACTTTACACCATTTAAAGCCAGAATCCAGTAGTACGGGTAGTGTATACAAAATACCATTTTAATATTTAAGAATGTATTTGTATGTAAGACAAGTTATTTTGTACCATTTTTCATAGTTCCTTTTGAAATGTATAAAAACTTTAAACAGCTAGAGTTTTTACAAAACATTTATTTCTGATGGGTCTTAAATGATTACAAAAATTCCTTCACTATGTATAGAATCTTCTAAGTATTTATCAAATAATTTTCTACTTTCATTCTCAGTGTCTGGTAGAGCTTTTCCACAAAGCAGTTTCCAAGGTGATGTTAGGTACGATGCTGATAAAAGGTAGCCATGTCATGAAAACAAATACTGTAGAAAGAGCTTTGTCAATTTGTATTAAGCTGGATATATTTTATGTTAATTTACCAAATCTTTTATTGATTTGTCAAGCTTCTGAATGCTTTTTTTTTTTAATGAAGATGAGTGAATTTTGATAGGTTCAATTTTTCTCTGAAAATCTCCTCCCAAGAAACAAATTACTTTGTCACATTTTTCCTCATGGTAAATATAAAAGACAAAAAATTATGTAGGCCTGACAGATCTTTATATATTTGTAAAGCTTAAAACACAAACCAATTTTCAGATATTTAAATGAATTACATGTGTAGATTACTGATTAAAACCGTAAATGTACTTTGAAAGAAATCCTCTTTTCATACTGAATAATCCCTATAGCTAAATATAATGAAATTAAATGTACAATATACTTCTTTTTTTTTTTTATTTATATAAAACATTGGAAGGAAGTTGTGAGTAGTTTTGAAGTGCATAATTTATCTGGGTAGAAAAGGGTTTTTTATTGTTGTTGTGGGCTGTTTTTTTAGAAGAGACTTGTACTAAGGTGACCTCTACTGTTTAAAAAAAAGGCTTGCAAAAGCAGACCTCTCCGAAACCATCCAACAATCCTAAATTGCCAAGACAGACATGGATACTGCTGTGCTTAAAACTATTTGCTTAATTCACTGCTGTTTGGATTACTACAAATGATTTTAAGGTTTCTTTCTCATGCATTGGAAAGTTCCCCTGCCATTTACTTCCTAGCCATTTGCGTGCAAATTCTGCCTGTACTGGGATCTCTGCCATTAAATTTTCTTCACACTGAAGGGTTTTCTCTGCTCCTGGCGGGGCAAAGTCGTGACCCAGAAAAAAATTGATTCATGAATTCTCAGGGTGCAACTAAAGAAGAGAGGAAATATGCCTTGGCTGAGCTCCTACTAGTGACAATTTAAAACCTGTAATTAGTTTGGATTCAAGCTGCAAAAGGAATCTGAATTTAAAATGCATTAATTCAAACTGATATATTAACTTTAACAAAGTAGATCTCTTAATATGTAGAATCATTATTACAGTCTGTTTTGCTAACTGTTGGATTCCAGACTTTATTAACTTAAATTTTATTAGAAAATGCAAGTAATTGCTGGTGAACACTTTATCTACGTGATAGTTTTCCTGGCGAAACAGAACTTTTTATTGGGGTTAGTTAGCTTTAACACCTCAGTTATGGATTCTATTTTTGCAAATTCCCATCATCCACATTCTGCACAATGGTTGAGGCCACTTACCCCCCGCTGGTATCAGGACCCTACATCCCCTTTAGCTAACTCCCTGACATTTCTGTGAACTACACAGCTGAAATGTTATACAGTAATTAATGTTGATCCTAGCACACACACAGCCTCCAGTACAAATTAGGATAGAAAAGGTTATCATAATATTTTGCTAGTCTGTTTGGTAGACTTGAATTGCTCCCTGTGGGGGACAAACAAAAAAGATATTTTTAAGGTTTGCATGATGAAGGAGCATCCAGGTATTTTTATTCAAAGAAAGTAAAAACTATTTTGAACATTTAATAATTAGCCTTGCTATTTGCATGTTTTGATATCTGCAAGGTCGCAGGTCCATTAGGAATAGTTTGTTTGTGGTATGTGTTTTTGCAGATGAAGCGATGTATGGTGACTGAAACTCTTAACTAAAGCTCTGTTATCTTGCGGAGTTCAAATCCAGGTACAACTAGCAGCTGGATCCTCTCGGACTGTCAGTGGTGTCTGAAAAACACCCAGAGACTAAATAATTTAGATTACACCATTCTGACCTGTATAATTGTTTAAATGAGTAATGCAGCCACTAACTGAAAGAGGTCAACCATCTGTAGAGGAAACATAGAATTTGGTTTCATTTCCAAACAAACTTTTGAGGCGCAATACTGTGGGAGGTAGGAAAAAGTCTGCTGACAGATCAACGGCTTATCTGTTACACCGAGGTTAAAACTTCTATCATTGCAGAAAGCAACGTTAATAGAAAACGCTCCTGAGAGAGTAGGTTTAGGACAAATAAAGTTTGATCCACTCAATATGCCATTGTCTTTTTTATTTTCTGTGGTTTACCACGAATGTGCCTTAAACAGTTATGATTAGTATTGATGGATTCTCATTACTCATTAAGGAAGACCACAATCTTATTTAAATATTTTTGAAGAAATTAGATTCGTCATGGAATTGCTGAAATATGTATGGTTGTCAGTTCTTTTTAGGAAGGAAAAAACTCTACAGAATTTGCTGCTAGGTTAGGAATTACAATCCCACATCCTTCCTTAAATTGCGAAGAGAACAGGTTCCTCATCCTGAAGCAGGCATTTGTGCATACGTGTCCTGAACTTTTATTATTTAGAACATGTAAATACATAATATTTGCCTTCCCACTCACATGTTAATATGCCCATTTTCATAAGTTATGAAGGATTTTGCATGCGTAAGGGTATTTTTTTTCCAATTTAAATCCCAAGGTACAATTCCTCTTACCAGTTTGTGCACAGTAAACCCAATGTGAAACAACATTCCCATCAATTAACATCCTCTCAGTAATTTTGATAGCATATATAGCTGCATCAAAGTTTTTCCCTGTCATTTTCTGTCTTATTTTTTTTTTTATTAGAGAATATATTTTACATGCAGACTGAACCTTGCTTAACACTGTGCTTAACACTGCACAAGATTGCAACTTGACAAACATATATTATTGAATGATGCCATTCATCACATTCTGAAACAGAAGTGAAGGCCAATTCCATTTAACAGACAGTGTGAGGACTGCTGCTGAATGCACAAATGGTGCTCTGTAAACGTTGCCCCACTCATTTATTAAGGTCCTCTTAAAAGAGAACTGTTCTTTGGAGATGGTAGACAAGAATCTAAGATTTCATATTAGAATTTAAAAGAAACGTGCTTTTCCCTGAAAACATGCTCGAACTCATATAAGCGCACAGAAATAAATACAAACTGATGAGTAGGGGAAAACCATTGTGCTTTCTCACCCAGTGGCAAAATTCACCTTTGTGCTTGTACACTCCTTTTATATAGGTAACAGAATAAATTTGGGGATTATCCCAATATAATGTTCACCAATCCTCCCCCAAAATTCTTACGTAGTAGGATGCTAGGACAATGTTCATATAAACCAGTATTATAATGGTGGAAAAGAACTATGTCTGTGCCTGGGCAAGTATTCAACCTTTTGAAATGAGGACTGAGTTCCCCAGACCCAGATTATTCTAGTAGAAAATCTTCATCACAGGTCTGTGAATTAATGTATGCCTTTGTTTACTTTCTCTCTGGACTCTTTGCTTCTCAGTGTCCTAACCCCAAGATGTAAGGAGTAAATTACAGCCCACCTGAGACTGCTTTGTCGCCAGATGCAGGTTTAAATATAGGTTTGGGAGAGCCCAGAACCTATATTCTCTAGCTTCTGATTAAATATGTTAGCCATTATAATCTAACGTATCAGAAACATTTTGGCCTCCAGAGATATAGTAGGACAAACCAGAATGGATAATTTGAGAGTCGGTCAAGAATAAGAGCACGAGTTATAAATCTCAGTCTTTCATAGGCACCTATGTCAAGACTTTAGAGATTCTTGACAGGTGTATCACAAGGACAGTATATCACAAGGTTGTATGAAGGATTGACTGGGAATAGGTATCTTCCAGAGATGGACATACACACCTTGTTTTTGTAAAGGAATGTCTTGTTAGTCTTGACAACTTCAACTCAGGATTTTTCTACTAAAATTCAATTGATCAAGAGTTGCAATATAACTTTGAGTCACTGATCTATAAATATTACCCCATTAAGAAGCCATATCTCACATTTCAGAGAAAGGTGACATTCCAGTCACATGCGTCAATTCATTTATATGTCCTCCAATGCCACCCAGGTCAGACACTAACATAGTATTATCTTAGAAATTTTTTTTTTTTTTTTAAATAGAGCAGTCTTCTGATAATATTTTATTAAGATAGAAATGGATTATGGGATTTCAACAATAGTTTCTATGAGAAAATTTGAAATAAATAGTTTTTTATGTCAATACGTAGACTGGATTTTTTAGAATTATAATTTTGGAAAAAAAAAGGTATAAAATATTGATTCATTAGCACAAATATGACATTAGTTTTACCACCCTAAATATTCTGTATTACAGTATAGACAAAAAATATGTAATTAATCATATTCTGTTATTTACATTGCCTTAAATTAGAATCAGTTCAGATAGCTGTATTTTAACTAGTGTGACGGAAAGAAGAATCTCTTCTGGAATAGAAAGCTTTTATAGGTAAGCAGAAATAGTCATCTGTTTAAAAGCCTAAGTGGCTGAGCGCTTCAGGGAGTTTGAAAAATTTCTACCACACAGTTGGAGCATCTGACAACTTGAACCACCCAAGCAAATGAGGTCTAGGGAACAGATACCCAACTGGTATAGAAAAACTGGCCATGTCAGGGAAGCAGAGACTGATAGATTATGAAGTTCAAGCAACAGATCTTCACTGCCTGTTCCTCAGTCTTTGTCAAATTATAATGTTTCAATAGACTAGAAAATTGGATTCATAGAGGTACAAATTAAATTAAAATTTACAGTCCCTATAATGACTTCTGTGAATATGAAGTTCTTAAAAAGGAAGAATTCTGAAAATGGTATTTGGGTTTGGTGATTTGGTCTTCGCTAATAACAGGTAGATAAATGGTAAATAAATGGTAGATTATATGGTAATGGGGTTTTTTTGTGTTTGTTTTTTGTTAGTTTGTTTGGGTTTTTTCCTTGGTAATGATGAATATAATAATGATACTAGTACCTAATCTAGTAACTAGTAGCCACAAATCTGATGCACCAGAATTTATTCTTAGAATATTAATGTTTTCTGGTGTAGCTATGGATAATTCTGTAAGCTCCAAACAGGAAGCAGACTATCTCAAAAAATACATGCACCTTTTAGTTCTAGTAGCAGAAGCACATGAACAGATAAACAGCGTTTGTTCTTTTTCATGGTACATTAATCTCTGCTAGTTTACACGTTCTCTGCCAGTTCTTGAATATTTGTAAGGTTTATGAACATCACGAGGAACGTATGCAGTGCAGTTGATGTTTGTCATCATCTCTTTTTTATACATCACCAAAACCGTGATGAAGAAGTGTCATGTTATGGTACTGTACTGTCACATTTAAAAGATGGATATTTTAAAAGATGGCTATTTTAGGATATTTTAAAAGATTTTATTAGAGTTCCAATCTGTTAATTGATGAGTCAGTTTTCCACATCCTGTTTAGACTGAAAATTTCAGGATGTTGACGTAACATGATAAATTCAGTTTCCCACCCTACCTAGTAGAACTCCTTCTTATTCTTATATTCTTACCTGTCAGATAGCATTATATGAAGAAACAGGAGAAGCGAACTGATAATTCAGGCTGTCCATCAGTGTACTATCTATCTGCTTCATTTGCTACCTATTTTGTATTTTGAGAAGATAACTTTCTTTTAAAATGAGTTGCGGAAATGCAAATTAAAATATACTCATATAGTTGTGATGACACTTTTTCCATTTTGTTACAGTCTTCGCAATATTTTGTATTTTTCTTCAAGCATAATTTTGGACACATTTAAATATGAGAGACACTAAACTGTCATTTAAAAAAAGTGTTTTGGTGAAGCGCTGGAAGGCCTAAAAGACTCAAGCGAGAAGAGGCAAATGGAGGGAACCAAAACTTTCTTGTTTCACACAAAATATTTTTTTATAATTTTAATTGAATATAATTATAGTACTGGATTACTGACAGTGTGTACTAAGGGTATGAAGTCCTGGAAAATGAAGATTGTACGATCTGCTGCATAGGTCACAATTTACTTTTATATAATTTTATGCTATAAAGATAATAATGAGTAATGAGCCAGAGATTCCACAAGAGAATACAATTTCTTTAAAATAAATACAATATAAAAATATAAATAATATTCTGTTTCTAATGGGAAGAAATGTTATTTTATAATTGCCATATACAGTTGCATTTATTACAGACAACATGCCTTCTCCTTTAAAGTATTTTAAGAACTGTATAAGCCACTTTTAAGTTACCAAACCTGGGACCTCTTGTACAAAACTGTGCCATCACATCAGCATGTAAGTGCACTCTGCATAAAAAAGGATAGGGATTGATTTAGGCCGCACTACGGAGCCAACCCCAGGCTGAGAGTAGCTTTATTCTCTGCTTGTTTTCTCAGCTTTTTATTCATTTGCAATGAGGGAGTGTGGTGCTTTTTTGAAAATGACTCTCTTGATGAGGCCTCTGATTGTAAAGTACTTTCAAACTGGGAACTTCACCACCTTTGTTGCTGAGTGGATAACTTTTCCATTAAAAAATGTGAACCTGCTTTCCACCAGCCCCTTTCCTCCTCCTCATTATTGTTCATGTTCATCGAAAGCGACTTTCCATACCAGACCGCTCATGGGAAGCTAGCAAAAAGGTACTCACATTCCAGTGCAATTGCATGATAGCAACCAATATTTTCATTGCCAGATGGTACTAATGGCAGTCCTCTAAATGCAGCTTGAGTATTTATCTAATCCACTTTATCTCTGCAGATCTCCTGTAGGCTTCCCATCCCCAGTTTCCTCTGCTTCCAATACCTGCACACTGAGCATGTAGACACAAAACCATACAACGCATTTTAGTCACAAAAGTAACTGACTTAACTGACTTAATGACTTAACAGACTTCTAGTGAGAATTTGTCCCTGGAAATGCTTTCTTTTTTGAGCTTTTTTCCTCTTCCAAAAATATGCAAGAATACACTTCATCAGTACAGACTACTACTCACTACCCACGGTACTTCCATTCTTCTGATGCTTCTGCCCAGACTTAGCCTACATTGACTTACTCTCTTGCACTCTCTCAGAAGTAGAGCGATTTCCTTCCTCATGAAAATTGGATGGTTTTTTTTCTCATCCTGATTTGGAATTTACCTCTCCTAAACGCTAACTGTTCTTCCTACTATACTATGGCTGTAGCTGTCAGATCTTCAAATCAATGGTAATTTACCAGTGGAAAAAAAAAAGATAGATACTTAACATTTTAGCAAAAGTTTGGGCAATATTTAGCACTTGAGTGTTAAAAGAAGTGAGAATTCAAATTGTCAGCACTTAGCACTTTCATTCATATTCACTAATCTCAGGAAATTATGTCCTGAGAAACCAGTACATACTTAAAATTGAAACAGGCAGTTTAAAAAAGAGTCTGCATGGCATCACGTTTTTCAGTGTTCAAAGTAGAGACTGATTATTTTTCTTTTTCTTATTAAATTTGTGGTTGTATCTCTTAATAATTTATTGCTGCTTTGTTTGCAGCATCCCAGGACAGAATCTCTCACAACCTATTATTGGAAGACATTACCAAACTCTGTCAAATTTGGATGTGAGATTATGTTATATATTACAAATTACAGCAGCAGATGTTCTTTTAAGAAGTTGTGGTTTCTTCAAATGATCTAGCTGATGCAACTCTTTGAGTCACTGTGGTGAGAGACAAAATTGATGACAGGCTGATTTAGGGGTGCACTTTTTAACCAACAGTATGAAAAGATTAGGAGGTTGTCAAACAGATACCAATGGAGGTAAAGCGATTAATTTCAAAAGTTTTTTAAAATAAAAACTAATGGGTAACTTTCGTTGAAAACACTTTTCTAGCTGGGAGCAACTGACTGGAAAATTAGCTATAAAGAAAACTTTCCATTTAGTATTATTTCACTTTTATTTCTCTTAGGCAGATGATTTCTCGATGCCCAGTAGCCTGCTAATTTTTCTCAGAAAAATGTAACATCAACATTTCTTGGTGAACACATTGATCAGCTAAGTTTCTTAAATGTTTCTTCATCCCTGAAATCTTTAAACCTTAAGAACAATAAAAGTTGTCTATCAAGTCAATAGACAGGAATGTATTTGGTTTGACAGATAAATATTTTAAATAGAATGTATAATTGTCATTTAAGAAATAGCAATGAAGATTAAAAACTACAATTAAAATATTTTTTAACAATCCATAGCAAGGTAAGTTAACGTACAGGGAACGTTAATTAAAATATGTTTATAATTGCAAAAGAATAAAGGTTGTTACCAGAAAATGTTGGCATGGAAGATGGGATATAGTTAGGTTGATAACATGTGACGTAAGACAGTTAAGTTTCCAGTGTTATAAACAAGCCATGCTTTGATAATAATATTGGAATTGTTAACCTGCAGGTCCAATATTATTTCCTGCAAGGAGAAGCTCTACCCAAGCATAAAAAAGAGGACTTAGAACTGCCTGAGGATTTTACTCCTGGGCAATTTCATGTAGTGGCTTAAATTGCACGATCCATTGTCCCAGGTAGTATCCCCAGAACTGAGTTGTTAAATTCTTTCTATTATGAGAACTATTTTTTGTTTGTGCTCTAGCTTTGCCAGAATTTAACAACCCTACCTAAATTCTACCCAAATTTCTACTTGAAATTCGACATTTCAGTGTTTTGCTTCAAGCTAGTTTTATTTTAATTTCACTTAATTATTTGTGTGTGCATACCTGCATGTGTATAATAAAAAAACACACAAAAAACCCCAGCACATGTGAAATAGAGCTGCTGTTTCTAAAATCAGTAGAAGGAAGAAAAATACACTACACTCTTCTATCAATTTTTAAAAAATTACTGCAGGTCATTTGTTCAGATGCCCTAGTGCAGAGCAGCTTATGGTCCTGTCAAGAGTAACAAGTAACTAACATTTGATGTACACTTGGAAATTTGCCTAAGATTAATATAGTTACAAGACTGTGAAAAAAATTCACGTGCAATCAGAGGTCTTGTTTCTGTGTGCTCTGTCTCCAGTAAGGAAAACTACCTCTGCAAGAAATCTTCTTTGCTGCTATAGCGGAGGGAACTGAGGACAGAATCTGGCTTTCCAGATCTCTGAGCATTGTACCCTTTTGGCTCCCAGGCAATGTGGGTGGGAGGTGGGTATGATCTGACTCAAGCATTTGCACAGAATATACAGAAATATAGCCAAGAAGAGGAGGAAGGTAGCAGAAGCTCGAGCAACACATTTACAGAGGGGAAAAGTATCAGTGTGAAGATACTGGATAGTTTCAAAAGGGAGGGCTGAAGTGAAAAGTGGGACTTGAGGGATCACCAGGAAAAAAACAAGGAGAAAGAGAGGAATGAGACACAAAGGCAGAGCAGTCTGATCATTAGGTTCTAGAGCTAGGTTTGAAAACAGGAGTCCAGTGACTCTTACATGGTATGAAGTTATTAGTTTCATACATGGACCAGGGTTTTTCCACATAAAGCGTAGTTATTGAGTTGACTTCTGATACCAGAAAATCCATAGTTCTAGGAGTCTTCTTCTAGACATAGAAGTCCAAATTTTTACATTAGAAACCTTTCTAAACACAAGATGTTTGTTTTCTTAGTTAATGAATCAAAATAACTAAATATATTGTAGTTACTAAAACACTGCAACTAATACTTTGGCATAGATGCATTATGATACAGTCCTTCAGTAGATGATCTGAGTCCATTTCTTCCAGAGTAGCTGCATCTTTTTCAGTTAAACCGATAATTTCTCTATGCCCCAGGTTCTCACCTGCAGGCCAGGGATAACAGCACCGTCTATCCTCACAGAACTTTGTGAAGATAAATTCATTAACTTTGTATAGCTGTATACAGCTGTATATGCTGTAGTAAGCATACCAAAATACTGAAGAAGAAATCTGTAATACTGTGGTGAATACTAAAAAAAGAGAGACCATGCTTAGAGTAACTAGTCAAATATTGAATAACTAATCATTCATTAAAAGAGGCAGAGACTGTACAAAAATAGATAAGCTCAAGTAAATGAGCATCGTTTATCATAAATCAAGCATCATGATACATGCATAAAGGGGGTGAATTAACATTGCTTGAACTATATTAGTTTTAGCATTAAAAGAATTTGAAATAATATGTATAGTGTCTTTTTATAACCTCCAGGGTATTATTCTATAGCTCTGTCTCTGTATGAAGAACATATATGACCCACCATAGTAGAGTAAATGTTTTGAAATCTTGCTTTTACTTATGTTCATGACATATTCCCTTGAGTCCAGAAAGGACTGTTTCTCTGATTTTACTTGTTTAAAGTTGCATATGAATATCCCATAAAGCACAAAAATTAGTCTGGCCTCCCATTTCCAGCTTTTATTTTATCTCTCAGATCACATTTCATTCTCTATTTGTCCCTACTTTAAAGGAGTGAAATGAAGTAACGTGTAAAAGAAAATAAAGGGTTGAAAGGTAAAGTACTAATACTAAGTAAGGAACAGCCATATGGGAACTGTAAAGTATTCCCTGTACATTACATAGGAAGTGATGTAATGCATTGTGTCTAGTCCACGTTCATGCATGCAGGTAGTGTATATAACAGCGAAGAAAAAAGGAGAGTGAGCAGTAGGCTTGTTTATCTGTATGCCTTTGCCCTATGCTTAAACACAAAAGATGGTAAAGTATACCATTAAGTATGTTTGAAGTGATGCAGCTGGAAGCAGAGTAGTGCTCTTTCTAATAATATATCTGTATTCCTACAATTATCTTCTTCACCCAGCCCCTACTGCCATGCAGCAGCTACAGTGGCTCTTTAAGTTTTCATTAATGCAGAATTTAGCAAACTTATTTGCTATAAATTCTGCTTTTCTTTATTTTATGTTTATATAATGCAACCTCTTTTGCATTCTGCCACAATTCACCACAAAGGGAATGTAAGAGATTGCAGCATGAAAGCAAGTGTTATCTTTTAGTTCACTAACCAAGAGATCTATTTATATCTCAATATTCCTTAATAGCATTCAGATTACAATAGAGTGGAGTAATAAATAGGACTTTCAAATGTTTTGGCAGGACACGTGCTCTCCCATCCATTATACCTCCCAGAGTGCTCCTGTATGGCTGTCCTCTACACTGTACGGTTAACCACGCCAAAGCAGAGGTTGCGCTACCTCCGCAAACATGCTCAGAATCATGAGTCGGCTTGGGACCCCCCAGCCTGTGCTGTGCCATCACCCCACCACCAACGGCACTACTGTCATTACCACTCACTGTTCTTGATACTTCCACACCACCTGACTGCCCATACTGCACCATATTTCTCAGTGCTCATCATCCAAGTGCTGTAAAACCCACCATCCGAGGGCTTCAAAACATGTATGATATATAGTCCCACGCTACTCACAGAGGAGTAGCAGAGCTGTAGGCAAGCAAAACTGAGACAGCTGAGACAGACCTGAGTGGAAGGCTGTGATGCAGGGTAAGAGTCCAAAATAGTCTTCTCGAAAGCAGAGATCATCAGAACTAATATCAGAACGTATCAGAACTAATACGTAGCCATGGGCTGGGTAAATCCTTGGCCAGAACCAGTCTGTGGTCAGAGTATTTTTATTCCTGTACTTGCCAGAAATCTGTGCAGTATCGCTTAGCAGGACTGAACATTCATCCCATATCTGGCAATAAGACTTAGAAATAGCTCCCCTCTTAACTTTGCCACTGATTGAATAACTTTACAATTTCAAGTACTGTAAGTAGTCCTAAAACATGCATCAGGGTTGTTATAAAATCCCCATGCTTGAAATACTGTCAGCAATGACTCTGCAGACTGTTTGAGCTATAATGCAGTCATATTGGTCTGTTGAATATTTTGTATGGAGGTTCAGTGTATTGTGTCCACTACTTGAAGTTGTTTAGTCCGAGCCCTAATGGACATAAAATATAATGTGATAAACTTGTCCAGAATAGCCGGTATACAACCACCTTTTGGGGGTAGAGGCACAAAGAGGCCAAGTGTGTACATGTAAATAAGACCTAATACTTTAGTACTACCACAAAGGCCAACGCATTAAAAAGCAGGACCTGCAAATCACAGAATCTGCATTTAAATTAAAACTGCTTACTCAGGTATTCGGCTATAAGACCTATGGCAACTGGGTTTTTCTAGGGACATTACATCACTCTGTTTCATGGGTGACACACATACATTTGATTAGGACCTTAGCAGATGTACCCCAGAAAAAAAAGATCATAAAAAATTAATCTTTACCTTCTCAATGTTACAGTGCTGTTTAAAGGACAAAATAAACTGTTTTTTTTTAAATGGTATATGAGAGAAGCAGATCCAAATGGAGTTTATTGTGGAATGTAGTGTTTCTTTTCCCACAATTCAGATATAAAGACCTTTCCCATTCCTTTAAAAATTTAGTTGACAGTAAGGGGTTTGTGGGTTTTTAATTTGTTTGTTACGCTCAAAATAGGTGCAAGAGAGAGAACAAAGAAGCTTGTTGTTATATATTCATCTAAGCATGTTCACTGTAAACTTCAGTACTCTCAGATTAAGCTAAATCCTTTTGTAATTAACAAAATATGACATGGTTTAACTCCTGAATGGTCGGTAAGAATCATGTGTTCAACTCTGAAATCATAGTAGCTACTTTTCTGTAATTCAAGTGACCCTTATTGTCCCTGCTACATTCCCTTCTCTGCTGGGAATGTTGTCCCATAATCAATTTAGAAAGCAACAAGAGTAGGTGATAGCAATTGGCGATCTGTTTCTCTAACCATAGACTCACTTGTGAAAAAAATGTTTGTGGAAAAACCAAAGATATCGAGTCCAAGAGGACAAGAAATGAGGATATGATGAGATTCCACATACAAAGCCAGGACTGTCACTTGAGCATCTTCTGAGCCCAGTTTTAGCAATCAGTTTCAGGTAATCAGCAACAACAGTTCGGTAAGTGTACAGTAAAATAGGATGTTATAGCCTGTTTTCTGTCCAGAAGCAGTAACTTTGCTTCAGCTGGGTGTCAAATGTCTTCCTAGTCCTGACATAATCCTAGCTGCAGGCTTTGTTGAACCAAGGTGTGTTTATTTTGAACCTGACATCTTAATTCCAGTAATCTAACTATTCCTTGTAGGTCATTATCTCACCAGCCACGTACTGACCGCTGCACAAAGAGGTGGAAAGGGTAAAGAACCTTTAACTGCTACATTAAAAGCCGTACAATTTTGCCTGAATTGCTGTGAAAGTTGTATTCATGTTTCTGTTTTCCACCCCACTCATCAGTTGTTTGTAACTATGCTAGAAAAGATTCTCTCCTGGCTGGAGCCCAGCAGATTGGTGCTCAGCTTGAGAGGAACAGTATTATTTAACTTTGAAAATATTTATTGATTCATGTTTTAATTAGCAGTAAAAAGCATTTTGTTTATTTTCAGAACATTTTCCCCCTCACATTTAAGGGCAAATTCTACTCGTTTTGTGTTTCACTTGCATAAAGGTGACATTTTCATAGATGCTTGCTTGGCACAAGGCAGAATCATGTACTTGGTATCCTGCCCTTGCTTTTTGGAAGATCCAGAATTGGCAGCTATGGTTATGCGTAGGGGGTTTTTGCTCTCTCTATAATTTGCTACCCAGATCAAATATGGAAATTTTTAACCCGTATTTTGTGGGTTTATTGCATATTTGCATTTGTAGGTGTTTTTCCTGTAATGTGCTTTGTTCTGACATTTAAACACAGAACAGATATGTTTTAAATACTTGTTCTTAAAATACCATTCATCATGTTTCTAAGTTTGTACAGTGCATTCCAATGAATAGTTAACATTTTGGGTCCCAAAATAATCTCTACAAAGCACCATCTGATGGAGAAGCCAGGAAAAATGGTGGCAAATAAATCCAGGTTTAAATGGTACTGCATTCTGATCCAAAATCATGCGTCTTGTCTATCTCAGCAGCATTCAGATTAGGAACTTTTAACAATGTCACTAATGTTACTGGTACTTGCAATGAATATCAAGTACTGATAGAAAGTATTAATTATTATCATTGCAGCCTTGAAAGTTGAAGCAATGTTATTTTATAACACAAATGCTTCAAGCATCCAACACTGCTTCTAAAACAGTAGATCTGGGCAAAATATTCATGAGGAAGGCATTATTTATTTGTTTTCAACAACAACAGAAAAATCTATTTTCTAATCTGCAATTGATTTAGAAGATAATGACATCTTCAAAGTAGTGAAATTTCATTATTCATGATGTAGTTATTTACAGAAACTAGAGAAATATGTCCTTTCATACCCATATTTCCAATTCTGAATTTAAAAAAAAACTTAATGAACTGTATGGGCAGTGGGAGCTAGGAAGTTTTTGCACATTAGAGTAATTCTTACCAGATAAATACTTTTAACCATTCTTTACGTACTGGGAAACCAATGCTCAGAGAAGGGAAGGCATGTGCTCTATATATCACAAGTCTGAGCACTTCCAAACAAGCTCTGATGTTCTGTGTTATGTTGTTGCAGTCCACAGCTGACTATCTTGTTTCTTTGCTGATTGTTTCCAATGTAGAAAAGATAAAAGAAAAGTAAATATGTATGCCCACTCCTCAATTTGAGCTCTCCAAACCACAACATGCTGCATTAATTCATTGATGGCTATTTAAGTACATGTATGAGGGTGTGAAATACAAGGCTCCAGTTTGCAGACCAACCCCCCTGATAGGGTGTCAATCTCTCCCACAGAAACGGAGCAGATAACTAGGTGTAATTATTTCTTATGTTCTCTCACCGCGAATTATCATCAGAGCTTTTCTGGAACTGCCCTGGAATCTCTCTCAGCTAACTTCAGTCACACGAAAATTAAACATCTGGTTTAAGGTAGTTGTCTAGGCTTCCTCTGTCATCACCGGAATGGCAGACGCCTTCGCAGAGGGACTGATCCCTTTCACCTCGGGACAGGATGAAATGGCTCTCAGTGGTTTCTTCCTTTCTCCATTGCTGTTAAAAGGAATGCAGATGACAACACAAGTCTTGCCTGGACAACTGTTCACAGAGCAGACGTTAGATGAGTTGAACACCACACTCAGGGCGTCTGCAGAAAAGTTCCAGCAACCCTGGGTTGACAGAAATTACTGTCCTTGAGTGTCCATTTACATGAGAAGGTTACCTCAGTAGCAACAATGCCAGACTGGCTGGTATGTTTTTGCCACCATCACTGCAACTTGCTAAGAGAGAATCCAGAGCAAAAACCAGGGTGCTTGATGCCAGTATTCAGAACTCCTATACTCATAAACAGTGGTCTAATTGTCCAGTAATACCTTTTAACTCATGCAATTAGTCACGGCTTTTTAGAGCTTTGGTGAAAAAGTTTGTGAGTTTGAGCTAATTAATGAATACGTTAGTCTCATTTTGACCCACTGGGTGAGAATCCCTGTAAAACAAATCATCCCACTCAGAATTCTTTAAATTTAATTTAGATTTATTTTTCATAGACAGTTTTTACACTTCAGAGAAAAAAAGAATGCTGTTAGTTTCCTCACCAGCAGGACAATAACTCCTCTCAAGGCTTTCACTTGCTCATCTCCCCACTTCAACCTCAGATATTTCTAACATTCTGTCACTACCTTTGTCTAGCAGAGAGGTTCCAAAACTGCCATTCAAAGTGTTTCTCTCCCCACAGATGGGAGCAGATCTATTATCCATAGCATCACCAATCTTTGTCAGCCAATCTGTCAGCTATGAAGTCATAAATTATAGCATCCAAAAATTCTTTCTGTTCATGCTTTTTCACTATTATTTTAAAAAATATTTTAAAAATATTTATTTCAATCAACATACATAACAATCTGAATTTAGCACTTCTTACAGTGAAATTCCTCTTATTCCACCATAAATCTCTAATGGTGGTGAAGGAATGGCATAATCATGGGGATTAGAACATGTCTTACTAGAAACAAATACCCCTGTTTGTGAGAGTTACAGTTTCCTCCAAGCAAAGACTTTAGATGAGAGAAAGGGTTATTTTGTGTCTTTGAAAGTGTTTTAGTTGTGCTGTTTAATCCCATGCAGTTGCACATCTAATAAACACAAAAAGGACAAGAGATGTTAACCTGCAGGCACAGGCACTGTTTCCATTAGTGCCAAAGTTTGTATTCTGTTAAGTGCTCTCGTTCTTGGAAAGGATCTTCAAGATGACCAAGTCCAATATGCTGCCACCACGCAGACAAGCATTATACATGTGTACATTTGTCAAGCTCTTAAAAGCAGCTAAGCAGCTTGCTGGTACTGCAGGCAGGCTGTTCTTGATGTTCACACACACTCCCGAGTTGGTTGGGACATCCATCTGAACTTCATCTTCATCTGCCTACATTAATCAAGGCCTTCTCTATGAATCAGTAGTTCACTGGATTTGATATGAGTTTATCTTCAGTGACTATGGATGACCAAAACTACACACAGTAGTAAAATAATCCTACCAGTTTCTTGTGCAATGGCATTAACAGGTTCATAGCTCTTCTGGAAATACCTTGATTAATCCAAAGTTAGTAAAGTAGAGGATTGCATTTGCTTTTTTCTCTGTTCCTTGGCAAAGAACATAAATCAATTAAATCTAACAAGTCCTTCTCTTCCTCTAATTTCTCCAGATAATGATTTCTCATACACTTTTCATCACATTTCTCTAATTTCACCCCGTAGTACCTTGATGTATTTCTGTGGAACATTTTGATTATGACTCACTGTTTTATGTCATTGGCAAATTTCAAAAAAAATTTTTTTTTTTTGGTCAGTGTTATTAATGAAAACGCTAAGTAGCATCAGACTCTACACCAGTTGCAGGGAAAACTGGTAATCTGTTAGTTAAACTGTTTGTTTTCAGTCCGGCTCATTCTTTTGTCTCTTTTAGCAATCCTATGTCTCTTTTACTCATTTTCCTGTTACCATGTCTCTCCAGTTAAGTTAATCACTAGTTAAGATGATAACCTCAGATGGTTTATATAACCTGTTACATTCCATATGAAAATGAGTGTGATGATTGATTTGTAGAAATGCGGTGGCTTGAAGAAAGTCTGCACTGTTCTTGTGTCCTGCTAACCTTAATTGCTTTCTCAAGTCCTAGAAGCTCTCGGTCCTTTGTTTTTCTTCCTCTAGATTCTTTTTCCATTGTCTTCTATCTCAGTCTCATTTGACCTCTTTCATTGTTCCAGAGTGCTAAATTCTGTCTTCTCAGTCCCTTCTTCCTGATCCTATTCACATCTACCTTCAAGCCAAACTCTAGATTTTTCCTTTTCTTTCTGAACCATGTAGCCTGCCCCTCTTTGGACAAGTCCATTGGTGTCATTCTGTTCTTTTCACAGCTTCTCATCACTCACAGTCGTGAGGAGAAAGGAGGGAAGGAAGATAGCCGAGCAGAAATAATGAATATAAACAGACATGTAGGAAAAATATTGAAGTGCAGAAAGAAAAAAAAAGCTTATTTATATCACAGAGAAACAAAATTTTCACCAGGTTTCTCTTCTGACATTGGTGATACCTGAATTTTGTTTATGAGGTGATATACTTGAAGACTGCATGTATTCAAGGTCCTGTAAGAGTGTGATTAGCTCCTTGTGGCACAAGTATTCTAGGACTATAATAACTTCATCAATGTTAAGTCGTTTATAAAGAATCATAAATGTTATAAAAATTCTGAAAAAAGTCTTTTTCTGGCTATTTTAAAATATATGAATCTTTGGCCTCTTGGATTTACTTAGTGAAAAAGAAAAAAATACCAACTGACAATTGTCTGCATATATATAGAGAGAGGAGATTCTTACATATATAGGCATAGATATATGCACATACATATACTTACATATATATGCATATAAATCTATGAAATTTCTAAACTAGTTACTCTGAAAGAGTTAGCATGTGTAATGCATATTTCCATGAGGTGTCACACAGCATTCAGAGAACTAGATAAGAGACTACTATATAATTCACAACTCTGAAAGATTATGTGGCCAAAGAAAGAAAAGATCAACTCTATCATGTCTTTTTAAATTTAATTTATTTATGTATTGAATATAGTTGCAGTATTAAAGCTCCGGCCTCTGTAAGGATACTTTGAATAAGAGTCCATTAAATATAGTTCAAGTAAAGTCTCTGTCAATGAAACGTGTGGTTGTCAAGAGGACACTTCAGAAATTGTTTCTTTTCTGCTACCAGTAATGCCATTGTAACAGTCAGTGAATTGGGTTGTTTTATGCAATACAGGAGATATCATTTTACTGTGGTATTCAGGATTCTAGTTTAAATACAACACCGCAGATGATCTGGTCTGTAGTTATCCTGGAGGAAACCTCCAAGATTGCCACTCCCTTCTCCTTTTGTTACTGAAACAAAAGCTGGAAACACCTGAACCGTCAGGGTTAAATAGAAAAGTAAGGCATTGCCAGTGGTAACCCCTTATTCTGAAATGTATTTCATACAATGTTCTAACAGGAGGATTTTCCTGAACTTCAAGGCATTAAATATGTCAACTCTAAACTTCTCAGAGACATGCAAATGAAGGCTGCTGCTGTAATTAGAAGATTTCACATATATGATTTTAGTAATTTTCTATTACGCAGTCAATGTATTTATTGTGGTCTCTTTTGAATTGGAAACATCTGATTAACACTATATAAGTTAAAATAATTTTAGCCAACATAGAACATTTGGAGGAATATCTGTATTCACTCACAAGGGATGAAAGAGGGGACTGAAAACATCATGCGGTGGCACTGGAGTACTGTAGCGTGATTGTACCATAGAAGTGTGAAACAAATGGAAGGTATGGAAACATTTTGAACTTCCACTGAACTACAATATGAAAGCTTTGGCTTACAAATACGTATGAAAATTCTGCTTTGCAATAAGCAAAATATAAACTTTTCCAAAGGAAAAAAAAATGTGGAAGAGCATGCAATATATCCATGTTATAAAAAAAAAAGCACGACATCTAAATATAGGGTAATTCTTTCAACAAAGTTTCAGCCTTAAATTTGTTATTATTGGCGCCTGTGACCTCTGTGGAATAAAAGTTGGGTGTTAAAGCTAGAACACCAATATGAAACTTAAGACCCATGTTTTTTAAAACAATATTCAATGAATTCTTCTAACTTTGGACTCAGGCAATCGCAGATATCCACCCAAGGAGAACATTTGTACTTTAACTGTTCTTCGGGTCTTTTCTCTTGATTTTGCTAATATTTTTCACCCTATATTTTCTTTCCATTTAACTCCTTTACTAAAAACTAAAACTTATATTTGTCCAGTTTATAATCAAGATACCACACTATTTGGTTATTACTATCAAAGTTAGGATTTATTTTCTAAGGTTTCTTGTCTAATGCATATCTTTTCAAGATTTCTGTTGTATTTTATGCAGTTCATGTTGACAAGCTCTCTGTTTTGGGGAGAACTGGGCCAAATAGACATTCTTCTTGATAAAGAAGGCACTTCTAAAGGTGTTATTTCATTCTGAAATATAGCTATACATGAAATACAGAATTTTGGATATTCACAGAAGTCGATAATAAAAATGGTTTAATTTTGATTTTGTAATTATTTAAGTAAATTTATATTCTGGACCTACCCCTAGATTTGGAATATCACATCAGGTTTTACTACCTGATCCCTAACCATTTCTTCAAAATCTTCAATATTTTAGTAGACTATTTATTATTATGTTCATTGAAAGGCAGCTATTTAATAATATCAATTAGCATGTCTTCCAGCACAAAAGATGAAACCATCTTTTATTCATTTGCAGTAGTCTTAAAAAGAACTATCTTCTTTCACGAACGGTATGTTAGGTATATAGTTGTAAAACGCTGAAAGAACGAAAGCAATTTTTACTCCCTCCTTTTTTTTCTTTTCCCATTACATTTTTTCTGAGATACATCTTTTCCCATACATTTTTCATGCTATCTGAGATACCTAATACAGTCAATTAATTCTAGAGAAGCCAAAAATTATATTGGTCATCTCTCTCTCTTTCCTCTTTGTAAACAAAATCTCATTTTAAATCAAAACTTTCCATTTTTTAAAAGTAGTGATATAGTTTTCATATCAATATAGCATGTCAGAATACTTCTCAGCATTCCCACAGTGAATACAGAAATATGTCTTGAGTTAGTCCATAAATGCCCTCTGCTGACTATCTCCAAAAATGCAAGCAATTTTTCCTTTGATATCACTTTTTTCAATACCCCGTACAGTAGTTCAGCCAGCTAATGTTGAAATCATCACAGAAAATAAGGAAACAGCAATTCCAGAGATCAAACTCCTATGCTTAGTAGGCTTTCTTTAAGTTCTGTTTTGTTTCTCAAGCCTGAGGTTTTAAGGGAAGCCATGGCAATGGTAACCTGATCCAACTCTTTGTTCCCAAGGTCTTAAAATTCTGTTATAAGACATATATGATAGATAACTTTAATTTATTTAAACAATTTTTAAAAATAGAGATGAGGTGAACAGGTCAAAGGGAAAGCAATGCTGAGAATTTATAAAACAGAAAAATTGTCCCTAAAATAAATATAAAAATTTTTTTGGACTATATAAAGGCCTATGTAAAGGTCAGACTGATAAATTGAACTGAAGATGATTTCCTTAAAACTTTAGGTCAACTACAAAATCATTTGCACAGATTACTATTAGTTCTTTCTCTAACTAATAAATTTCAGTACGTATTATAAATCATTGTTCTTTAGGTTGTGAAAAAAATTGCTGCCATTTCATCACCTGTACACAGTGAATAGTTAAGTTATAGTTTGTTCATATGGCAGTGTTCAGACTTCATCTCCTAGATTTTATCAATCTAATATACATAAAGGATTGAAAATTTTATTTGTAAAGACTGTAGAATTGATAGAAAACTCACTAGCTTATAAATATGCATTGCATTCCATTTGATTTGCTTACACAATTGGAACTTCTCCTCAGAATGGTTCCTCTAGTTGACATCTTGTTCAAGTCTGTTCTAGCAAAATTTCGGAGAGGTCAAGGTAAGTTTTCCCAGTTTAAAAAGTATGAAGATGCACAGAGTAAAGGCAATGGCTCAGAACTGTCAGTAGCTAAGAAAACTAAGAATTTTAGAACTTGGAAAGGTCAGGGTAGCAAAGTATGTTGTTAACCACTGAAATGAACCTGATGGCCTACTAACAAAAAAATGTAATTTACTGTCTCAGTTCCCACAAGTCAATGGGACGTTCAGTAGAATGTATCAGGCCAATAAATACATACATGCTTCATGCTCACACTAGAAACATTCTTACCAAACACTGCATGCCCTAATACAAAATAAAAAAATTCAGGTTACTCTATCCTTATTGAATATTTTTCCCTGGGAAATAGAAAAGGCTTTAAATTTACTGAGACTAAAATAAGATAGTCTGAGTGCATCAAGAAACATTCCAGCAATGAGTTCAAGGAATCATTTTGTAGCAGTTAGCTTGATGCAAAATTTCTGTATTGAAAGATAATCGCAGATTTATGATAAAAAAATTAATGATGAACTCACTAAAATAACACAAGATACTGTGATAGAATAAATATATAAACAAAAAAAATTCACACCTTGCATTTCAATTCTATTTGGGGAATCTGGCCAAGAGCAAAGTATTGTTTTTCTGTGAGTTAACAAAGAAATGTTCATCTTGTCCAATATTCTAATATACCTAGAGAATAACAGCATGCAACATTCACATTGAGCACTGATTTGATTTGCCACATTATCTCAAATGCATCGTTAAACAATGAAAATCATGTCTTAATAAAGACATCCTAACTGTGTCAACAACTTAATCTTAGGAAAAAAAGGTTGATTTGTGCTATGTGAGACAATATGCAAAATCATGAGGTTTCTTAAATTACAAGCAGATTTACTATACTCAAAGTGTTCATAAAACCAACTATGTCCAGACAACTAATTTACTCACCAAACATAAACACTGTCATGAGAGAGCACAAAAGGGAGCCATTGCTTCCAGCAATAGTGCTCTAAAAAAACCCAATAATACTGTGTCTATATCACTGTAAGCACAAGTGGTAACGTAGATGGTTTATGTTAACTTTCACCAGTTTACAAGTTGGCTAAATTACCAACAGGGCTCAATAATCCTAAGTATTTATTGGAAAAAAAAAAAAAGGTGATCCATGACATTCCTTGGACTAAGAAATAAGTTTTATTTGCTTTAGGAGTTTCTATGTTATCTAGCGTCAGAGGCTTGGGACATCGGAATAGGTTCAGTGTTTGTGGGGGAAACACTTGTAATAGGCACGTAGGTAGGTAGGTATGTAGGTAGAGAGATCTCTAAATCTTCGAAATGCACATAAAAGAAGCTTCTGTAGCCGTGAGTTTTACCACTGTCGTCATCTTCCCCTAGTTTCTCACTTTTTAGCTAAATTAGCAAGTTTTATCAATTTCTTTATAAGATATTTGCAGTTTCTATCATTTCCTATGTTTTTATCACATATCTACCTTAGTGTGATGCTGATGCTGATAAATAATACTGCTTATTAGATATGGCAGGTGGAATGAAAATGTTCCATGTAGACTGTAGCCCCTGGAAATGGTCAATAGCTTTATTTTTACATTCAATGTATTTTTGGTGTTGCTGGTGGCATTGTTATAGACAAAGGAACCCTGCCCAGTATGAATACCATACTTTTATCAAGATGAATCTGGAATGCTTCCTAGGTTATACATCTGCTTGCTCTGTCTAATTTACATATCAGAAGATATGCTGACCAGGCGATATGGAGAGTAATTACATGTATTACAAGTTGTTAGGCTACTATTTCTACAACTGCCAAAGACTCATCACCACCACCCCCTAAATCTAAATAAGCTTCTGGTTAGCTGGCTGTCAGAAGCAAGTTAGAACGCTTGTGTGCCAGATACAACTAGCTGTACTGTGTTTACATGTTATCACGGACATATTGCAAGACTTGTCACAGGCTAAACATTTTGCCACTGACTAGAGGACAATAGCTTTTAGACATTCTAACATCATACGTTGTAGTTAAGATTCTTTATACTTTTTTAACAATCTCCTGTTTCCTTATTAATTGTTTTTTATAAGATGTGTTCATTGTAAATGAGCTCTGACAAAAGCAGTGGTAGAGGCAGATTGAAAATAAATGAGTTGCCTTTAAAGGACAGAGTCTCTTCTTACAGTAGCCTCTGGTGCTTCTGTCTGGCCCAAAGACACAGGGACAGTGTCAAGACAGCAAAACCGCCACTATGTTTGTTTGTACTGTACTTTGTAAGTGAAGTGGCATGTTATAGTAAGGCCAACACGGGAGCAAACCACCTAAGTTTTGCTACTATCAATATGGCTTGATATGCATCCAACAATGAAGAGAATAATTATCGGATGGTATAAGAGCTTGTACCTTAGTTTTCAAGAATTTTAAATCACTTGTTTGAATTTCAGCTATCGATTAGTAGCCGTCAGTACTCAGGCCAATTACTAGAGAAGAGCGAGGTTTCAAATGTTTCCCCAGAGAATCCGATACAAAGCTTGGCTCTTCTTTGTTCATCCTCCCCCGTCAGGAATGATGAAACATTACCCCAGGTCTTTTATACACACATAGAGTAAGTGTATAATATGGTGTCAGATCCAGAATGTTTAAAAAAAGATTAGCAGGGAACATGTTGTCTTAAGTAAGCTCAGCGGTGAATGCATTTAAGAGGCAGGCTGTCATTGTGATACCCCTTGGTGCATCCAGTTAAATGTGCACCTGTGTATAAACCTTATGTCATCAATCTGAATTTGCACTGTACTCCAAACTTGGTCAAAATTCTGCTACTGACCAAATGAGAAATGGAAAATTAAAATTCTCTGACACAGATTTTCAGAAGTGTCCATACAGGGCTAGTCCATTATTTTATAACGGAGAAGCACTGGGTAATTTTTGCATCAGCAGCTCAGCGGAAGACATTGCTCCATCTACTCGCCCAGCCAGGTGTTGCATGCTGTCTTCAGAGCAGTAGGACACTAAAATTGTCCTTAACTGCCCTTTAAAGGACTGGTAAGAAATGCGGGATGTCCAGCAGAAATGCCGGAAACCTTTTATGTCCATGCTCTTGAAGAGATCAGGGAAAAGTTTACCCCAGGTCTGGGTTCAGATGAGAGTCTACTAAGTAATTTGATATAGCCATATTGAGACTTCTTTGCTTGTTAAAGGTGCATGCTCAAAAAAGCACACTTCTGGAGAAAGATTTCTTCAAGGATGTGTTAATATAGCTGCCTAATATAGCAGCTAATATTAACACAAGGATGTGTTAATATAGCTCATGTTCTAAGCTTCAGTAACCGTTTTTGAAAAATAGTCTTTATCTTCAGAAAATTTATGTACATCTTTCAAGTCAGTAGCTTTGGCTTGTACGAAGTGAATCACAGTAATAACAGTGAAAAAACACCCACAACTATGATTTTGTACAAAACAGTTGCCAATATTCAAAAGTTTATTAGTAGTGATATGGTATAGCTAGTTAATTTTCATTCATGTGATTTAGGCTATCATCTGCCTCTACCTGAACCTAATGACTTTTGCGCAAAAGGCTTATGTTATTTGTTTATTATTATATAATTTTTTTTAAAACATACCTAATCACCTAACTTCTCTGTAACAGTTGTGAAACATGCACAGACACCTAAAAGAAGACACAGCATTATGTTTGATAATGAAAAATATTTTGAATATTTAGTTTAAAAGAAAAAGGGGATAAATTTAACAATGACTTAATTTTATCTATTTTTTATTGGCTTTCATTGTCAGTTTTCCAGTTCTGACAATTTTCCAAAGTTTTCTGAAAGTTCAGAGTCCTGATGACATCAGAAAGTAACTGAGATTGCACTATACAGTAGGGAAAGAAGTCCGTGTTTATTCTGTAAGTCACCATTCCTCTCATTTTTCTCATTTCATCCTTTCCGTATATACATGAAGAGATTATAGATCTGATCCTCCTGTCGCTTATCCTGGTGATGTGATATGACTGACTATGATATGAAAGAAAATTTGAGGACTCTACACAGTCTCTGGATTAAATGGAACAATACAGCTCCCATAAAACTTCTGTAACCCTTGGGTTCACCAGCTTTTCTTGTTCTTGTTTTTTCTTATTAAATATAGTCTTTAAAAATATCAAGTGCTCAGTGTTCCCATGTGATCTTACATCAGTATGACATCCAGCTTCCAGCATGGAATTTAATTTCATTTATAATACTACTACTACTACTAAAATATAAACTTTAATTTCCTCAGACAAAATGTCTTTGAATTTGAGTTAACCTAATACTGGACATTAGCAGAAAACTATAAATTTTAAAAAACTACCAATAATGCAGAACTGTGCTTGTAGTATTGCATTTAGCAAGAGATTTTAGGTATTCTATTAGCTATTCCTATTTATAGCTGCTTTATTAGCTATAATGAGAGATTATTAAATGTACTACTTACATTACTTGAGAACCATCCAATAAGAGTAATTGTATTCATTAATCTTTGAATTGCACAGTATTAAGCTAAGAAATATTAAGCTAAGATGTATTAAGAACTCACTCTGGAAATGGAACTTGGTTTTACAGGTGACAAATATATTTTAACGGCTAAAGCGCCTACAGTTAAAAGAGGACTTTCTTCAGTCTTTACAGATTTGTTTTTATTCTTTAAGAAATAAAATTAAATAAAATTTTAAAATTAAGTAGCTACAAAAATTAGATAAAATGTTTCAGTGTTATTTTCTGTGACCCATTCTGTTCTGTGACTGTATTCCAGAGGCAACTTACTCTGAACTATCTCAGCATAATTTTTTCTTTTAACTTTTCTTTACAGAAGTAATTCACAAGACTTAATAAGATTTAATGGAAATGATTCCAGAGTTACATCAGAAAGTTCCATAAATCCTCTTTAAAAAAAACCTCACAACGCTACAGATTTGTTAAGTATGGTCTCAGCACAGTTTTAGAAAGATTTCTGCTTTATTTTTGAGAGAGTGACTTGGCCCACTATCCATACTCTGATAAGAAATTGAATTGTATTGAACCTTTACAGGGTATGTGCATTAGTCCAAATAACTAAAGACCTGTAAATACTCCTGAAGGCTTATTAAATGCTTGTTTAGGATGTGTGCAAAGGAGAGTAGTTGTACTAGAAAAATGGGTTTTTCATGACAGTGGTATCTAAAATGTAATGTTGTTTATTTTAGTATGAAGTGATCGGTATGCATTACAGATGTAAAATATTTGTTGTGAAAAACATGCATTTACAGGTGTACAATATCCTAAGAACAAGAAGGGTTGAGACCATTCTACAGGTGCAGACCATAATGAGGAATTACTTTTCCTCCTTCTCCACTTCTTTTCCTTATCAAATCTTTGCAATATCTCAATTCATATTAAGTATCATTTCTGTCTAAAGCATATTATCCATTTATATATATATATGTACCTACTTCTTCAGTGAGTAAAATGTAAGAGAACGGAAGAGAACGGAATACTTTAATTCTAGTATTTCAGCAGTGTTAAAATACTAAGAAACATCTGGAAGAACAGATAAAAAGAGATAAATGTTTAGCTTTGTTATGGGTAACATGCTAACATACGATTAGGTTGTAATGGTTGTAACTTAACAAAACTGTTGTATTAAATATTTTGTTTAGCATTCATTAAAAACTGCTAATGTACTTGTGTTTTTTCATGGATTATATTTTTATGCAGATTATTAGTGGAGTACAAATATGCAAAAAAGCAAACAGTTCGGTGTTATAATGTGAAAAGAAATGTTACACCAATCTTATTTTTAATTTGTATGGGAACATTTTAACCACAAATCCCATATTTTAATAATACTATCCCAACTCTATTTTTTAAACTCATTTTGTCACTGTTTTGTAACAGAAACACTGTAAATATTATAGATGTGGTAAACTATTATACTTGTTTTCTTATAAATGAAATGATCTGTGCCAACACTGACAAAATGAATTAATGTGTTACTAAGGCAACAGTCACATTATATGCTTTCTCTTTCACAGTATGCGGCAGAGCATATGGTTTACTCTTAATGGAACACTAGCTTCTCATTAACATACCAGTAGCAATGTCAGAACTTACAAACCAGCATAACAGGGAAATGGAAAAACTTATAAATTAGACCCTTTCAGTATTATTGAGTAGGAAATGACGGATGTTGCAAGGTACAATATTTAGCTAATACAGTGCCCTTTTCTGCATCTTTCCTCTCCAAAAAGGAAAGAAAAAAAACCTTTTTCTTCTTAGAAATACAAATATTGAGGTGCATTTCTTTTTCTAGTTTAAAATGATTGACATTCTTATCATTTTTAAAACCATGTTTCAGTATTTTTCTTTCTCATGCTGTGTTTTGCATAAGCTTCCTTTTCTCTAGAACACAGTAATACAAAAAAAATTATGGGGAAAATAAACAGTGCTGACTTCTGTAAATAGATTATCCCTTCATTAGGCACAATGAAACAAATAGGAATTGTAAAACGAACGACACAGCTTCCTTAGCCATTCAGGATCATGCAGAAGAAATGGATACACCAGACCACTGGGTCATCCTGTGGGGACACACGAACGTATCAGACCTTAACGGGAGTTGCTTGGTGTTGTCTGCCATACTAAAGCCAGTTTCCCTAACTGCAAAAGTTACAACTGGTTTATGCCCACTGAAGTATTTTATCTTTTTTACCTAATGTCTCCCAGTTTAGAAGTGTCTGTGGCAGGACAGCAGTTATGTCATAAGTGTGTGCTGTAAGAAGGGATTATCTAAAAGTTTCTTATTTTCTGTTTTTACAAAGAAATTGAGTGTGAATTCTGAGAGTGAATATGTCAACAGCAGAAGAAAAGCTGTATGTGTGAGATTAGTATTTCCAGTTTAAAAATTCATAACTATTCTTTCCTCTGAAAGTAAAAAACCCCTGTAATATGAAAAAAATACGCAATTATGCTGCATTTCCTTCACTTCTGTATTCTTATCTTTACATCTCAACACAGCAGTGATACAGTCAGATGACCTGGTTGTACATGGTTGTCTGTTATCCAAGTCACTGCAGGGGTAAAACTTGAACTGTCTAAGACTGGGTCAGTCCAGAGTTTCATGGGAACCGAAATCGGAAACCGAAATTCCAAACATTTGATGCCACAAACTGTTGAATCTGGAGTCCCTTGGTGTGTTGCAAAACATACCAAAGGAGAGAAGGTGCCACATCTAAATGGATTCAGTATGACTACAGTACTTTTACTGACAGTGAAATTCTAATTTCAGAAGTAGCTCTATGTGATCCAGTGAAATTATATTAAGTAACACTACAGAGCATAAGGAAGATCACCACAATCTTGTCCTTTTATGTTATTTTACTTTAAAACACATATCTATAGGTGGTTTTAGAAGTTCAAAATTGTTATACAGTACTCAGGGTACGAGAAAATCTTGATTAAAACTAATCTCTGTGTCATTGAACATTTACGGTAATGCAAGACAGTTTGCTCAGCTTAGTCTGATGAGGATTTTCTTATGCATTCTCAATTTCTTCATTCTTATTCCTTCATTTTTAGGGTTTGTTTTTTTTTTTAATTCTACAGCATGTATTTCTGCTGTTTTCATCACAGTTAATGAGGTTTCTACAACTACCAGTTAAGGACTATGTATTAAGCCAGATCCTTAATAGTTTTTAGCAAACAGTGATGATATCCAACACGGGCGGAGGGCAGTGAGCTAGCAGTGCTTACAGCAAAGGCTCCAAAGTCAAAAAGCAAGAACTGTTTACACCCAGGTGTGGGGGTGTGTATGTCTGTGTGTGTGTAAATAAACACAGTAAGGCATACTTCATTTGTGGCATCCTATTCTTTCATCGAGAGGAAGTCATCAGCCAAAAAGTGTAATTATCAGACTAGCTTAGCTTCTCTTTTTTCCAACTGTATTGTGTATCCGCACCTGAGTGAACCCTTATCTCACCTCATCGAGGATAACTAAGCTGAGTATCAGTTTAACTTCAATAACACAAACTGTTACTGCAATTAGTTCTATACTAATTCAGCAGTGATGTTTGTCCTGTATGTATTTTTACTAACTAGAGGTAGTACATCCGTATCATTTGTAGAACATAAACAGGGTAGGGAGGAGGAAGCTTTGCAAACTCCTTTAACTTTATGGAACACAGAGATAATTGCCCTAAGCACAAATTGCTTGTTAACTCTCTATTCTTTCACAATCAACCTCTGCTAAAGAAGGACTCATTTTTACCATTCACCTTTGCACCTCAGCATTATAGGAAGCATATTGCCATTGAACAGCAGCACTGTCAACTCCTGCCTCTTCAATAAAAATAAGATGCAAAGGGTTGCTTATTATTTTGATGTAGACTGTATCGTTACTTGATCTGGTCACTCCTCATTGAACTATACTGTTTCTACAGGGAGAAATCAGTGTTTGAGAAGAAGTTGTACAGTCATTTGTAATTACTTTACAATACAGTAGATGGTAATAAATGCCTCTGAATGAAGTTCCTGATTCAAAGAGCTAATTAAAATGTATGTCTATCTGACCCCAGTTCCTACCAACTTCATGTAGCCACCATGCTGCCAGTATCTTTGTTTTGCTTAGACAAAGAAACTCTATGTTGTATTAACAATAACATTGAAAACAATTGCTGAAATAAACATTTGGTCCCAACTGGAGAGTTACAACACTCTTCTAATTCTGGTGAGGCTCATGTACTACAACAATGGTTTATTTTTCCAGGAAAAGCGTTGTTTCATTGAATTTCCATTGGTGTTAAGACTTTAAGACAGCCTAGGCATCATGCAATTCTAGATACCCTCTTTAAGAAAGAAAATTAATTAGAGAGCAAAGGAAGCCAGCATTCTTATCATTTGATCAGGTCATTGACATAAGTGCTTTACACTTTTTTAAAGCCAAAAGCTGTCTTGTACACCTGCTCAGAGGCCTTATCAATTTTATCTGAGCGAAGCTAGTTCTTTTAGGCTTGTCCAGGGAAAAAGGTGGCAATTCTGACGGGGAGGGAAAAAGAGAGAAAGATGTGTTGCAAGCTCTTTATCTTGATCTGACTGTTTGTTTTTGCACTGATGTATGTAATGAAACAAAGAGGATTTAATCGTGGCAAACAGAAGCCTATTGGCACCCAGAGGGATCTCATTTTCTCTCTTACAAGTCTTTTTCGTTTCAGGTTGCAACATCTTCTTTTCAGCCTATTTCAGTTTCTTACCTGGGGCTTAAACTTGTGAGGCATGAAGCTCTTTTGTTTTGACAGGTGCTCTTTGCTACACATCAGCCTAGCATTGGCGGTGCTAATACACAGAACAAACTTCAGATATGCTAATGACTGTAGTTACCAAAATTTTGTCTGTAATAAGTTTTATTAGCTTACTTCACTTTCAGTTCTTAGGATAATGTGGTAAAAACAAATTGCACCAATGGAAGAGTGAGAAAGTTGGTTGCTTGTTACGCATTGCATGAATGTCCCCAGTTTCTATAAAACCTCTGGAGTAATGGGAATATCATAAACTAGTATGTAAGAATGAGATTACAACCTCTTGCATGGTATAGATGCATGCAAGATGTTTCAAACATAAAGAAAATGTACAGAGGTTAAAATAGTCCTGTAATTAATGCCTTCCCAGCTCTTCCAGAAAGCGACATCCTTTTTTTTGTTGACCAGCTGCCCTAAGCCTAACACATTATTTATGTGTTTTGATCCTTAACTGGTAGCCTAGAAGGTCATTATAATATCAATAATAAATAATAAGACCTTTTTTTGAGATGAAAAAGTGGACATTCAGGCCTTGAAGTTGTGAAGACAATTGCCTTGCCTTGCCTTGCCTTGCCTTCCCATCCCAGGACCCTCCATCACTGAGGTACCTTCTAAGTACATCATAGGTACTATTTGATGACTAAATTCTAAATATCTGTTTTGTCAATAAATAACATGGAGCTGATGCACATGTTACCTTGTAGTTTAGAAGGAACTTTAAGGGTTCCAAATGTGGTTAAAAAGGCTGAAGGAGCAAGGAATATTGGGTATGGACAAAAGGTAGGGAAAAAGAAAGAGAACTCACCAATATTCTCTAGTTAGCAGATCTAAATTAAATGCACAGTACAATGTAGCAAAATCATTAGTAAACAATAATTCAATTACAATTTATTTCACTGTTATAGTGATTTCAATCCAGTTTTAGAAGAACATTTTTACTATGATCTTTCTATTCTTGTCTTTGAAAAAAAAGGCATCACAGCTGTGGAACCTTGTAAAAGCAAGAATGCATCACTTCTCTGGAAGCTATTCAGATCTCAGTATATCTGAACTGTCCATGAGATGTCAAAAATTCCAGTAACTTGGACTTGATGGCATCAAAGGTTTTTATCTTTCTCACTTCTAATTTTATCCTATGAGTAAACTTATGGAAAAGTAGACATTTCATTGTCCCACTAAGACACTGGTTAGAAAGGTATATCCTGTCATCTCTTGTATAGGTATATCCTTGTCACTTTGAACAAACTAGCTTGACTATCACGATTAAAGCAATCATACAAAATCTGTGTCAACCTAAAACCAGAGTGCAGTACTGCTTATCAGAAATTGTAGGTTGTGGTTTTAGGCCTCAACTTCTTTTTCTTGTAAAAGAAAACTGTTTTTTTTATACCTAAGTGTGTTAGCCTCTGCTTTTTTTTCTGGAAGGAACACTTGATACTTGAAAACATAATTCTGCATACACAACTCTTTGGATGGAAGATATTTGATCGGTTTTATTTAAAGCTTCCAAGACGTACATTCAAACAGAGTCTTCTATGAGAAGGAAGGGCCATTATTAAGACTGTGAAATTTGGAAGTGAAATTTTTGCCCAGGACCACCATCTCAGTACCTACTTATGGCTGAACTTTCAGGCGATATTTTAACTTAATGCTGGCAGGAGCTCATCTTTCAAGGTTTCATCCTGATGTTCCATTCTTACTTCCACTAGGTCCCTTGGAAGGCTGAAGAGTTGAGCGAATCCTGCTGAGATTTGACGTGTGATTCCAGAGTCTAGATGTTGGTGATCTACTGCTTTTTAGCATATTCATCAGCTTCTCTCAGTGAACTGGGCAGGAAGGAGAGAGGAAAGCCTTCCAACATTATCCTGCTTCTGTTATCTGCAGGTGGCTCTATTTAAAGCCATAGGTTTTTGTAACCTTGTACAGGCAGGTGGACCTAAAGCCTTGCAATCCAGATTAAAATTTACGTGAAAGCATATGCGTGGAGGAGCACTGATACATGCGACAGCTTACTAAAAGTCAGTAGAGAGAGACTGAGCTTACTAGGTTTGTTGGTAAATGACTGGAGTCCAGTGAAATGTGCCTCAAAGTGTGTCACCATTAAGCTTGGGATCACTGAAATATCTCAGTGGCTTTCAGCTCCAACTTGGTCTACTGTTGGTGAACTTTTCCCAGCTGTTAGATTGGTCACGAAATCAGATTTTGGACAGGACTACAAGAAATAATTGAAAAATAGTCCAATATTAAGCAATAAATATTTTGTTTGTTTGTTGGTTGGTTTTTTTTACAGCACTTAAGCTCTTGGATGCAAGTACTGCCAGACCAGGGGATATTTGGGGGCATAGCTGCATTTCTTTGTAGGAACTGAGGATCAGAGTCAGCAGGGTTGGAACTTTATTCCACCATGTGGAATGTTTCGCTTTTTCATTTCTTCCACTAATCAACTCTGAAACAGGAACATAAGGACAGAAAAAGTGTATCAGAAGGAAGTTAATACCTGAAGTTTGTGGAACAGAGTTGTTCTATAGGTCTTATACAAAACAGTTTTCCCACCCCTTGATTGTCTTACTTGGAAAAACTTCTGCTACTGGTGACTTGACCCTGCGCTCTGTGCAGTCTCCAAGGGTACAAATTTTCTGACGGCAGGTCATTCTTTAGCAAGATTTCCTGGAACAGAAGCTAAGCATCTTCTACTAGAAATAAGATAAGATGCACATTTCAAATACTGAGAGTTCTCAATCACCAAGAAAAATCTACTAAGTAACAAGACGGACCCTTTACTGTTTGAAGTATTAATCAAAGATTTGCGTTCATTCTACAATATTCAATCAAAAGTTCTAGGTCTTGATAGAGAAGATGATAACTAGGATGAGATTCTACAGTCTATCCTGTGGAAGAAATTAGAGTGGCTAACCATATGATTTCTCCTGGGTTAAAAAACCCCAGTTGTCTCTATAAGCCTCATCCTTGTCCTTTGGTCCTGTTCGTTTCCTGATTTGTGGCAATTGCATCAAACAGATTCTACCACCTTGTCTTTGCTCTTCCTGCATACTACTTCCTTTCTGTTCCATCTTAATTCAGGCCAACACAGTGTTTTCCCTGAAGTCTCTTCCCAGCAGGTTTGTCTTAGTTGTTTCACAACCTTTCCAGCTTTTTTTAGTGTGTTACAAAATATTTAATTTGATTTGTCTAGTTATAAATATTTGCTACTTTGGGGGACTGTTGGATTAAGCCCATATCCTCCTTGGTAAAACACAATCAATGTGTGAATCTATCACATATCTTCCACAGTGTGAACATTATAGTTATTCACATCAGATTGCAAAATCCACCTTGATTTCAAGTCTAACCTATGTTTTCCTACTTTCACCCTTCAGCTTTTATTTTTAGTGACTGCTGCCACAGGACCTATAACTGTAACCTGTAATTCCTCTAAGCAGTGGAGAGTCGTCTTGGTAGCAAAGTTTGCCTGCAAATTGTAGGAGCTGAAATGACAAGTCTGCAGCTGATGAGGCATCCTGCTGAAGGAAAGCATCTTCTTTCCCCATCTTCTTGAAGACAGACGAGCTTTCAAGAACTTCACAAATAGGGAGAGATACAGATAAAGCATTACATTTAGGATGTTTATTCTTTATTTCCAGTGATTTGTAATCTCCTCTGTTTTATTAAGTAAAAACCAAACCCTAGCTTAAGGCAAAAGCGAGAGCAAAACTTTTGCTACCAGGAAGTTTAATCACATTGCTGATTCAGCTCTCGAAGGGTTAACCTGTAAACCAGAGAGCTCACTTTTCAGGGAGATTCTAGGAGTTTAAGTGACAATGGGAGTTTGGACTTACTGCTGGGATAGGAAGTTGGATGGCAAGGTTCAGCTCTGATGAGGGAATCTAAGAGTAAGCCAAGAGGCCAGAAGGTTAAAGGGCAGTGCTCAGGCTTCCCATCGGCTCCAGAGACTCCAAACATTCAGGCATTCAGTGGCTGGATTCCCTTATGACAATCAGATGAATGGCCAGTAGGGATGCGGAGCTAAAACTGATCCTGCTTTCACCTCAGTGTAACTTGTCACCCACCCTCATTCATTTAAATGGAGGTAATAATTGGAGAATAATTCTAGTAAAAGTCATAGGCAAGAAGAATTAAAGAGAAAAACAGAGTTTATTAAGTATCTTTAAGTCTAATTCTCTGTACTGTGAACTGCAAGCAGAAATGTAGATAAACCCAGGGCATGCTCAGAGAGCTCCGTCTCTGTTGCATCTTCTCCCCTGTCTGTGTGCAGTAAGGTATATTTTGCACTAAATATAGCTTTCCAGAGGCCATAGCTTACTAGAGCTTCTTAGAGGATGTAGCACAGAGGGCTTACTAAAGCTCAGAGCACAAGCTGTAATAAGTTACAGCAGTAAGACTGGAAGTTAGGGAATATGAGGGGAGCTGTTGCAGCAGTCATAGTGCAGTAGAAAGACTGATTAATACTATAACATTTATTAATGACCCCAAGAAGCTAGACAATATGTATGGTCCTGTGTGCTGCTGCTGTTAGGATGAGAAATGTATTCTGAGGTCTGGTTTGTTAAAAAGATCGTGCACATTTTTTTATTTCCCTTCCCACTGTAGATAACGAAAAAGGTGAAAGCACCTTTGTTCACAATTCCATGAGTTTTTCCAACCGTTGATTTTTCGCCAGTTCTTTCCTTTTTGACAGAATTACACTACTTTTACTTTATTTAGCCTGTTTCTATGATGAATAAAATAGCACCATATTGCAATCTTGCCTCCTGGGTGCCTGATGATCTCTACACTAGTTTGCTTTCAGTCCTTGTTTGTTTTCAATCACTGTGCCCATATATTTTACCTTCTGACTGGTTTTGCATGTTTTGAGCAATGGCTTCCATAATTTCTGTGTTCTGTTTGAGTAGAGGAATGAAGGCTTTGTACCTAGATCCTACACGGGCACTAGCATGTCTCCAAAAAATTTATTCAATCTTTCTTACAACAGCATTTTCATCACGGTTTTTAGTGCAGCCTAATTGAAAATCCCCTGCATGTTTTCATATTCTGGCTTGTTTACAATAACACACATGTACATCTCTTAACCCCATCAGAAATAAAAATTTGAGCTCTGTTTCTCTTTTCTTTATTCAGCCCTCTAAAAGTTCACCGTGAACCCAGCGAACAAATGAAAAATCTTAATCTAGATGTTTTAACCATGCCTAGAGGGGTTTCCGTGCCAGAGTTTAACTATTTTGCAAACAGCTTTCTGCAATGCTTGTAAAACCCTATTTTCAATTGTTTCTGGTTGCATTTGCTGAAGACAAAAGATTTATTCATAATTTCATATGCTGTTGCATATGAGAAATGCAAGTTTGACAACAGAATTGGTAACAAGACATTTTTTTGTTCAATTGTTTTTTTGGCAGGAAGTGATAGGGGAGACATAAAAAAAAAAAAGAAGAAAGCTGTAAACACCAGATCTATATAATGAATCCTTTAAACCAAAATAGATGAAATTTAGCTCCCTGGGTGCTGAAGCAATATATATTTGACTATTACTATTACATATATTACTATGATTCACAAAGAGCCATCTTGCCGTTTAAGTACACTTTCAGCTACAGCAGCTGTTTTGATTCATAATCTGTGCTATAGCAAGGTTTATTTTAAAATACCAAGCAGGGGACAGGGCATTCAAACATCAATTACTTAACTGAGAGGATTCAAAACCTGAAGTGCTTGAAACTGAAATGAAACACATGGCAAATATTTTGCTTCCTGTCACACAAGGGATCCGATCCTGCAAGCTGTGTGGATGCAAACCTCCAGTCTTGTCTGCAGTCAACAGGTGAAATTCTGACATTATTGTAATCAACCAAAATCTTCCCTTCACCTTCCACAGGGCTGATCTGACCACAGGGATGCTCTCTGATCGGGGTAGGGTAAGGTCTCGGAGTCTTTAAATTCTTGTCATTTTAGGCTAGATTCTTTACAGGCTTGTAAAAATAACGTAATTTAATGTTATTCTTTGGAGATGCTGGAACAATGACAAAGAATGTCATACCTTCAGTCTCCTGGAAGGAGTGTTTGAATATTCACATTCGGCTCTTGCAACTGTAATCGGAGCCGGTCCACTTCACATCAGTCCTTCTCTGAGAATTTGCATTCAGGTCTTCACGCAACTTAGTCGCAACCTATATATGGCAGAGTAAGATTTTAAAAAATAATAATTACTAAAACAATAGCCTCAATCCCTTATCCAGATCAGTATCTATGGCTCAGGGAGGAAAATACTGGCCCGTAACTATTAGTCTCTTCCAGTAATTGATAAGTCAGCACAAGTCCGGACCTGCCAACCTGAGCAAATAAGGCACCAGTCCCCCGCATGCAGGATCCTTTCGCCGTGCCGTGGATCACTCACATGTGAGGATTGCCTGGATAAATGATTTGCAGGATCGGGCTCAGGCAACACCTGGAATTGTCAAAGCGTTCAGACAGAGAGCTGGCTGAAAGGAACTTGTATGTGGCACTCAAATTATTTTGTTAATGGTGCCATCTCCTGGTAGCAATTTGCGAAACTAATCTTTGCCCCCTCAAACTTGTTAAATACTTACACTTCCTGTTTTAACACTATAGCACTGAAACGAGGTAAACAAAGTAATTTAGATTGCTTTGTCTGCTAATTTTATTTTTTAATAAGACATTTTCAAATAGGAAACAAGCTGTTGTTAAGCAGTGGTGCATTTTAGAAAATAACTTGTGGGATATAGACTGCTTTTTGAAAAGATTATATCTTTTCCTACTCAAGTTGCTTTCACTTCTTTCATTTCTTGCTTTCATAAATATCAAATAATATAAAAATAAGTGAAGGTAGATGACACTCCCAGAAGGCAATGGATCTGCATACCACTGCATACCACACCAACAGATTTCGGGGAAAGCAACAGTGGAATTCAGAGTGGGTACAAGAATGTTTGATAAACGAACAAAGGAACGGTACACTGTAAGAGACTGATGTATGTCTAAGTCAGTAAGAAATCTGTCTTCAAATTTTGAATGGGACTGGAAATGTTTGAATGCTATGTTCAGAGCCTTGGAAGGACTGGCTTGCTTTTCAGGACATCTAAGAAATAAAGTGCTGTTGGATTTGGAAATACTAAGACAGCGCAGTGGAACAAGTAAAATATCCAAGTAGTGGAACTAATTACCTGGTATTACATTGAGGAAAGATGTTTTCCTGAACTTATCTAATAATCTGTATCCCTAATACAAAAGGATTAGGTACCTTTGTATTGTGGCAAAGATATTGTAAGCTCATTTTCTGGAGCTCTAGTTCTGTTTCTGTTCTGATTCTGCCACAGACTGTGGTGTTACCGGGAGAAAACAGCTTAACTGAGATACATCTCAATGCTTTTTATCAGCAGAAAGAATTTGTAACAGGAGTGATGGTGGTTTGGCCTTCAGAAGACTTCTGTAAAGATCAATAAAATAAAGTTTGCAAAGTGCTTGTATACTAGAAAGTTCAGAACCCCACAGTAGCTAATCTAACTTGTAATACAATTCCTGTAAATAGGTAAACTCCTTAGTGATGCTGAATTTGACTTTTACTGTACTTAGATTTGATACAAAAATTTCTGTAGGATAACAGGGCAGCTACCTTTGCAGAAATATACATAGTCTCCTGAATATATGCATAAGCTTCACTTACAAGCGGGAATGGACATGCATTCTGTGTAAAGACTTTGCTGCTGCAGATTCCATTTTGATGCAGTATTTGTTTCTCTTCACGTTGTTATGCTTGGAAACCAGCCCCAAACTTACTCTGCTCTGCACTTGAACAATGTTATCATAGCCCAAAGTTTAATCAGCCAACAGTTCTGTCTTTTCCCAACTGTGCCTCTTTTGACTGGAGGAAAGCACTACTGTATTTTCATTTGCCACCTATTCGCCCATATTTCTCCATGCTCGTCCTGTTGCCATGTAGCGTCTTCTCAATCTTCCCAGCTAAAGAGAAGAAGAAGATGCAAACATAATCCAGTACCAAACTGGCCGCTTCAGAACTGCAGCTGGTTTGCCCTGACAAATGTAAAGACCCTCTAACAGAAAGGCTTTGTTGGAAATAGCAAAAAAAAAATTCAATAAATACTCAAAGGAGCCCAACTATGGCCAGTTTTGGGAGACCTCACACAAGAATCACACAGAAAGATATTTCAGGGCAAGAGACCATTCCTATTCATGTGTCATGCCTGACGTGCAGGCAAGCTGAAACGGTAGCAAGGGAAATAGGGAAAACGTTACCACATGTAGTGTGTGGACTCCAACACAACAATTTGCAAGGGAATGGAGGGTTGAACTGCACATCTACTGGGAAAGGTCAAATTATGTAAATGGAAAAATATTTACTTGAGGAACTCTAATGGTGGATAGATGCGAGCTACACACTAAATTGCTCAACAGAGCTGGGTATCTAGTTGTTTGTGCAAAAAACTTAGCTGAAGATAGACTTTAAAAACACCGAATTAGGAGGATATTACAATCCAAATGGTGAATAACAAAGCAAACTGTCAAAGTTTTCAATATATACTAAAGGCCAGATACCGAACAGTTTGAAAAGAAAAGAGTGGTGGGACCGAACAGGAGAAATATGAAGAAGTATAAAGTAAGCAGAAAAAAAGAAGTCCAAGAGCAATAATCAGCTTACATAAATTTTTAGGTGGTTTTGTATCTTACCTTTCTTTTCGTATCACCAGTTGTATCTCATTACAGTTTAGCTGTGGTTTTGAACTTGTTTTTCCACTGTGCTACTATACTTCTGAGCAAAATCGCTTAGATCTAGAGATAAAAACATTATATCTGGCTTCTGTGGATATAAATAAACCAGATTAATTTTTGCTCTTATGAGTACATTTTTTCTTTGACCAACTGTTCTAAAGAAATTTCAGGATCTTATTTATATTCAAATCGTTTAAACATATTTAATGCTAACCTTAACGTTTAAAGCTGACCTTTTTACTCCATAGAGACTCTTAGCACAATATGTTACTTATCAATTAAAGGGCTAATCATTTCAATGAATGTATTTGAGTTATATATCTTATATATTGTCTTATTGACTAAAGCTTTTGAACTGGAGGTGGGACATTCAGCATTCTTTCTAGGCAGCATTATTTTAAAAATTTGCTGGAACTGGTGGCCTGCAAGTAGCTTAGCAGCACTGCACTGTGAACTCTGCTGACTAGGAGCTGCCAGAAGCACTATATTGATTCCTAGCTGTTGGGCATCTGCTTCTACATTTAAAAAGAAGTTACTGCTTTGTTATAGAAATTAAAGGCAGAGGGGAGCCCTATTGTTCTAAACCACAGAGTAATTAGCAGCAGCGATGGAAACTCTGAAACATTCTGACATCAGACAGGAGACTTAGCTACCTATCTTCTAATGGATTACTGTATTTTCACATAAAAATGTTATAGGAGGCTGGCATATTACGGCTTCGTATATGCCTAAGGCTTTGTAAAAACAGAATGATCACTGATTAATTTGAGAAAAGCTTCGGGCCCTGTTACGCATCTCTGTTAATTCATTTATGCAGATATCCAAGACAGCCAGTAGGTGGCAAGGTACACAAATACACAGAGCTGCTTCCACCACTGAAAGACTACAAATTGCATGAGAACTACTTAGCAGTAGTTCAATTCAGTAGTTCCAGTAAGCCTGAAAGGACTGTAACAGCAAAAGCAAAAAAAACCCAACCCAACCCAACCCAAATCTCTCTACTGAGAGATTAAGACAATTAGAATGTCAGCATTTTCTGTTTTCCCTAAGTATGATTCCTTATTGAGTATTACCGTTTAATAATAAAGTCTGCACTGAGTTGGAAATAAGACACCGTTAATAAGTATCTTCTACAAAAAACAAAAGTATGAAAAGATATTGGGAATGGATTAGAATCACCCAGTCTTTTATTTCACACTTATCAGGCAAATCAGATAGGACAAGGTCTGGTTACTGTATGGCTCAGAAAATTGGCAATACGCTGGCATTCTTGCCTTTGATCACTGGTTTGAGTTCAATCTAGGATGGTAATAGTTACCCGCTTGGCTCAAAAGAGAGAGCTTTGGTGGCTTCAGGCTAATGAACGGCTGTCCACATCATAAAATGATGACAGCTACTTGGCAAAGTGATTTCAAAAGGAAGGCTAAGGCTATGTCTGAACACTGAAGTGGTGCTACATATGTGGGTTTAGTCAAAGTGATATTATTGTCTGGATCTAGTTTCATTCATATTTCTGTGGGAGTAGGGATTTAACCTCTATAGCTGCAAGAGGTTTTTGTGCCCATATAAATATGTCTACTGTAGTGGCCATGACAATATTATTTTATTGGTAAATAGCCCCAGCTTAGCCAACAAAAGAGTACACATGTTGAGAGAGGATTAGAGTAACATATTAATAACTTAGTCACCCTTAAGGCTATGAATACATGAATAAGTCTGTGCAAAATAAAGTAGACCTGGAGTATGTGTACCATGATTTTAAATATCTGTGACAGCAGCATTTTTAAGCATGACAAATACTGTAGTATTTATGATACCAGTCCTGCACCCTCTGTACTACCTAGCCTTCCCACTCTTGTCTCCTTCCCCAGAGCCAAGGAGGTATTTTCTTCAGAGGCTGCCTGCTATAACAGTGGAAGAGCTGGTAGGCAGTTTTCTTCCTCTGTCCAAAAGCTGCCCAAGTCTCCTTTCAAGCAAAAGCATCTAGCAGATATACAGTAAATCTGGAAACAGTGGAAGTCTGTGAGATGCAAAAGGAACTGGGTGGGTGCAAGGAGTTGTGCAATGGCAAAGGGCCCTGACGTTTTTAAAGGAAGGGCAGGAAGTGTCTTGGAGCCTCAGCCACAGGATGTTTCCAGAGACAGGCAAGGTCAGCTTTGGCTGGAAGGCTGGGAAACAAGAACCAGAAGAAATGATAGACCTAGTGCAATCACTGAGTCTCCTTGATCAAAGGAGTAAATTATGTCATGCAATCATGCTTTTTTTCATATAGGGTTGTGAAAGATTTAAGTGCTATCACCCATCAGTGACACACTAGTCTGGTCGTGCATGCATTCTTTATTACATTGAATGGCAAGATTGGTTTCTTGATATTCACTGAAAGGCGCTCCACATTTTGTACAGGCTTAGGAGATGCACAGGTGAAGTTCAATCTAATGTCTTAGGAAACTATATCCTACTTTGTCATAGTACTTTGTTAGCCACATGCCAAGGGATTTGTGCTGAACAAGGTTGGAAACCCATGGATCTGCCACGGCCAGCTAAGCGCCTGTTATGAGGACATAAAGGGCTGTGCCTTTGTTCAGCAGCTAGCATGTGGACACTGTGATCTCTGGGGCAACTGTGGTTGTAGTTGCATGAAGTCAGTATATTTACAAGCCATTTAAATGTCTGACAAAAAGACTTCTTTGTAAATGGATTGTAATTCCCACTTCACGCATACAGTATAGTCTTTGTCTCCCACAGAACATCTCGTCTGTGGATATATATTCTTTGGATGCATCCAAGGTGACCTGGAAAGGTGAGAAAACAACACCCAGTATACCTGCCTTTTCTTGACTTTGAGTTCCAGATTACTGCTCTCTGCTCCCAAGTAATTCATTTACTTTCTTTGCCAGTTTGCCATCTACAAATGGAGTTAAATATAGAAACGTAATGAGGGGCTGACTGAGAATATTGTACATTCCTGCATATTTTTGAATGTTGTGTTTTCCAAGTGTCATTAATTCCATAAGAAAACTAAGATATAAGTTGTGATAATGTCTGGCTGTGAAGATACCCTTGTTTTGAGACTGCTTTTGAGGCTGATTTTTGTTTAATGTGAGCTTGTTTTGAGCAAGCCAGTTGATGTACTTAAACCTACGTTACCCTGGCTGTGAAGCATGAACAGTGGTATTTGCCTACTTTCTCACAGACAAGCGGCTAATAGTCATACATTTTTAGAAAAGGTAAAAGTATTGTGCATCTCAATAGTTGCAAAAAGGGGAACAGAACTCTGGATATGTAGCAGTTTTGCATTGTGCTCTTTCCAGTTTCTAAGTATGGATCCATCATCCCAATCTTAAAACTTTCTGTTTGAATTTCCTGAAATGTTGTGACCTTGAAAACCACCAGTCTGTGAAATTTTTCCTTGATGTTTTACCAAGTTCTGAGAATGAGAAGGTGTATTTCAGTCTTAAATATATAACACTGTCTGATGATGCTTTGCTTGTTTAATAGGAACTCTTCCAACTTTCCATTAAAGTATATGCATATACAAACATATGCATTTTTTTTAGGCAAGGGAGGCTGTTTTCAGATCACAATGAATATGAAAAAGCCTTTATGAGACTCAAAGCAGTTAGTCTTGGACTGGCCCATTTTTCAGAAGGAACTTTGATATACAAAACTTCCCATTAGGATCAAGGTAAAGTTGAGTTCAGCCCAGGAACCTAAAAAGTGCTTCTTATTAAGAGCTCCTTATTTCCCTATGAAAGACTGCAGTCATTATGTTTCTACTAGTAGGTCTCATTTTGCCTATTAGAGGTTTTCCAGTCTGGGGCTGTGAGCCAAATGCCTACTCTAACTTTTCACCACTTTGTGCCATGAATATTCTTGACTGCGCACGCTTTTGAACATACTTCCTTTTGACAGATTACAGGGCCTGTGTAATACATTTCACATGAACATGGGTTTTTAACCTCACCTTAATTCTTGTTATTAAGATTTCTATTCATAACACCTGTAGCAATCATCTGTGGTGAGCACATGTAGAGAAACAATGCCATGAGCAAGAGTGGCAGGGTTAGACACCTCAGCAGTCCTTAATTACTCACTGAGGACCTTAAATCCCATTTCAGAAGAAATCAGGAATCCTGAGACACCTGGAAATGCTCAGAGATTCAGGCTTGCAAACTTCTAACTTTTGAGAAATGCAATTAAGGACTCCGGCACGTGATTTCTGGCAAATCTGGCTACAGTAGTTTAATACCTGTATTATCTCCCTCCTGCCCCTTTCCCAGATGCCTCCCTGTGGCAGAGCTGGCAGAATGGAGCAACACAGCTCTAACTCACAATCAGGCAAATTAAATTAAATATTATGATAAAAATTGTGCTTAGATGCTTTTGAGTGTCAACTAGAAAAGTTGAGATGTCCTATTCTCACTCTGTTGTAAGGCCAGTAACAAAGAGTCGGGGGCTGAAACAATAACATCTTAAAGTGCTGCAGCTGTTTACATGGTAAATGTGAGCCAGGTCCCTCAAGTCAATCTTTATTTTTTCTTAAGAATGTGTCAGTACACTTTCCACTGCTCAAAATTAACTCATGCTTTTGTATGCCTAAGTCAACAGTGGAACCAAAATTAACTACTTGCTTTTCAAAGGATAGTTATTAAGACTTCAGTCCTCATTAAAAGTCTAAAAGGTCATCACCAATAAGTCACTATTCATTTTGGAAGTTATATCGGAAACTATTTAAGTTACAGTTGGCAAATGTATCATAAATTCATATTGGAAAAGAGATTGTCTGGATAGAAATGCTTCAACAGAATCTGCCAATTTTTGTCAAACTTTGGCAGCACACTTGTGCTCTGCAGATTTCAGTATTGGCCTTAAAGGCACGTTTTCATCGTGCCTGTTTTCCTTGTGGCTCCCCTGGTTGGCATCCTGCCTGGCAGACTTCTGCAGCATGAGGCCTCAGGCCCTCCAGACTCACAGCAGAGCTAGACGCTCTAGGGTGAAGGACCTTAGTGCTTAGATGCCCAAGGAAAACATTTCATTTCATGGGACCTTTCAAAATAGCAACTTTTCAGTCCAAAACGTAAGTAAACTTTTCTTAAATTCTTATTTGTAAACAGCTGATGTTCAAGTTTGTAGATGTGCTTAGTAAGGCAGCAAAATAATTTACAGTTCTTATAACGTGTGCTCCCTGTTCTTCACCTAAGCAAAGCAAAGCTTCAGTGAGAAGCACAGGCAAATATTAGCACCCAGTGGACCGTGATTTCAGCATTCAGTTGCTCCAGTTAGGAATGAGCTAAGCAAAAACCAAGGTGAAACTCCGCATACCATGCAGGTGTCAAATTTGTCACCACTGAAAAGTAACTGATCTGCCAAGTCGGTTCCTCTGGTTTGACCTGGTTACATTTGATCTGGTTGAGCTCTTTCCCATCTGGCAGGTGCACAGTAAACCCTGGGAATATGAGACTTTTGGTTCAGATGCGATAGGTCTGGTCATGAGATAGGAGGTGGCCGGTGCAATATGTGGCTGGCTTCCTTTGTTGCTAGAATAAATTATACCCTATCTTTCTGGGAAAAAAAAGAAGAAAAAAATTAGTGTCTCTGGGAAAGTGATAAATTGAGCCAAGTTTGGGGTGCTGCACAGCGACAGGGACAGGGCTCTGTTTATCTGCATGAAGCAGAGCTTTTCCAGGATGTCAGTATTTTGGTAGACCTATCTGAATAAAACTGCACCATAATCCATAATTACTCAACTCTGATCTTTCTCGCTGTGTCTTATGGACTGAAGTAGTATATCGGGCTTAACCTGCCTAGCGATTCACTCTTAAAATTACCACAGGAGTTTTCTTTTTTTCTTCCTTCCTCCCTAATTTCATGGGATACCAAGTATGTGTTCCCCTTAGTCCAGTAAGGTTTTTGGGTTTTTTTCAGCTTATTAGCATTTTCCATGTCACCTCTGTGACTTCGTTGTCCAGGATAAATTCAGGTGTGCAGAAAATGTGTTGGTTTATCCAATAATGGAAAATAAATAACCTGGTTTAACCTCTCAAACAAAAAAGGACTATTGTTGACACAAAAAACCAGAGGGTTATTGCCTTGCCATGAAGTCAGGATTTACAACTTTCTAACCACTGGAGAAATGAGATTCTAGGAAGGCTTTTCAGTAGTGAGGTGCAGAGGGGAAAGAAGAGGGAGGAGGAAAAAAAGGGAAGGCAGAATATCCAACTAGTTTTGAAGAGATCCTGCTAAGCTGAGAACAAGGTCTGATGTGGTATCTGAGACAACAGGAGGCAAGACCTACTGACAGGAACTCCCTTCTGTCCTACAACGTGAAGGTGTGGATGGATAGTAGCACGTGGCTGAGCAGCAGCCTGACAGTTGAGCTATACAAGTTGCACAAGTGCGTACTTTTTGCTCACTTTATTTGCTGAGTTAGTTAAACTGCCTGCACAAGACAGTGGATACAGAAGGTGTATCTGAATGAATAAAGAAGATGGTAGAAGAGAAAGTGGCAACTTAACAAAAATCAGAAGTTCTAGCTTCCAAGTACGTGTCTGCACTGTACAGCCAAGGTTTGACACAATAAACATAGCTACAGACGTACGATTATGTGTACACATATGTGCTTGATAGGCATATGATATGCAGTAGCACAACAGAAAAGGAAATATTATCAAGAGATCCTCAGGTCGATATTTATATGTAGCATAACTATTGTTGCATTTTTTTTCCGTGATGCATGAGCAGGAACTATTGGCCTAATGGAAACTCTGAAGGCCACGGAAACATTACTACAGAGAAGCCTACCATTCCTTTTCCCTGAGTAAAACAAGTGAAGGAAAATCATGTAGGATGACACAATCCCAGATTTGCTTCAGTACACTTTGATGCTGATGTATCTGGAAGAGCAAGTTTCCATTCAGGCTTAGAGTTAGGAATCAGTGAATTCATCTGTCTGGCTGAACTACAAACAGTTCAAATTTCACAGTGCAACATTTTTGAACGGCAGCAGGGAAAATTTTGATTTATTATATTGGCCAATGGCAGATTCTTTTTAGAAAAGCAATGAATATTTGCACAACAAGTTCCTTAAAGAGACGAAGCAAGCTTCAGTGCTCAAAAAAACAGGCATGGGGTGGAAAAAAAGTATAATATGCCCCCAGTAATAAAATAGAAGTTCCTCTGAAGTCATGTTTAGTAGCTAGTCAGAAAGTGTCTCAGACTAGTAATTTATTTATACTTTTGTCTCTGCTCTGTTGGCAGACAGTTATCAAAAGTGCTCCAAGAGATGAAATATGTTTATCAACATAGGTCTGCATTTAGCAAACCATTGTGCATGCTAAGCATTGTTACGCCAGAAATCCACAGATGATGGGGTTTAGTGTAAATACTCGACGTCCTTCCTTCATTAAAAGTTGTACTGCTTTTAGTTTCGTCATCTAGCTTCTTAGCGATGCCATTGCGAACTGTAAAGTAGTCTGCTTTCTCTTTTAATCTCCTGACTACTGTCCATGCTTGAGAACAGTGCCAGTACGGTATTTGGTATTTTTGAGAACTGTGTCGTTCAAAATTACCTTTGCTCAAGAGTTAGTACACTAACTGCAAATAAAAACAAGCCACTAATAAAAACCTGACTCACCTAAACTGATCAGTATGAAAGCAGAGCTCTAAATGTGTTACTGGTTAACACAGAGGAAGGAGACAACAAAATAAAGGCACTTCTGTGAGGTCGTGGCTCCTTATGAACAGTCATGCTATCAGCATCTGAACAAAGTCTGTATGATTCTGATAATTTGCCTCAATTTCCTTTCAGAAAAGTTAGTTAATTTGGCTTGACTCCTAGAGTTGCTGAAGAACAGAGTAGAATCTTTATATATCCATGAGTCCACCACTGCACCTTTAAATGGACTTGCTTTTAAATACACATATACACTTTTACTGACAGAAATTTGATAATCAGCCCGAGTATATTTTTATGTCTGCTTTATATGTCATTTAAGATTAAGAATGAGGCTGAATGAAAAGAAACAATGGCCAATGATTAGTCAAATTTAGCCTTGTAGGAAAGTCCTGACTGAAAATATAGACACTACAGCATGCCAGAAAAGTCAACACATTCGAACTCTGCCCAACCAGAGTTGTTTCAGAACATGTTACAAGGCTGGTGTTATCAGAGAGCTTCCTCAGGGCCCAGCTGAAGTGGAAAAGGATTTCTGAGCTTGAACAGATATCTTTCTTTTTTGCCAGTGGGAGTAGGGGAAAGGAGGTGGGGAGGAAGAAGAAGAGATTAGTAAGTCATTTTTCACCATACGTTTTTCTTTTCTATAAAATATAATTTTATAAATTATATTTTTTCTATAAATATAATTTTTCCTGTGTCGTGGTTTAGCCCCAGCTGGCAACTAAGCCCCACGCAGCCGCTCACTCACTCCCCCACGGTGGGAATCAGAAGAGTAGAAGTGAGGAAATCCATGGTCTGAGATAAAGACAGTTTAATGGGTAAAGCAAAAGCCGCACACGCACGCAAAGCAAAACAAGGAATCCATTCACCACTCCCCATGGGCAGGCAGGTGTTCAGCCATCTCCAGGGAAGCAGGGATCCGTCACGTGTAATGGTTTCTTGGGAAGACAGAGGCCATCACTCCGAATGTCTCTCCACCCCTTCCTTCTTCTTTGTCCCAGCTTTATATACTGAGCATGACATTATATGGTAGGGAATATCCCTTTGGCCAGCCTGGGTCAGCTGTCCTGGCTGTGTCCCCTCCCAGCTCCCCGGGCACCCCCAGCCTGCTCGCTGGCAGGCCAGCATGAGAAGCTGGACTGTCCTTGACTACTTAACAACAACTCAAAACATCAGCACCTTATCAACATTTTCTCATCCCAAATCCAAAACATAGCCTCACACTAGCTTCTGTGAAGAAAATTAACTCTATCTTGGCTGAAACCAGGACATTCTGTTTGAATAAAGGTGCCTTTTCTTCATTTCTTCTACAGTACATGCTATCTGTCCAGAAGAGGTGCAAAATAAGTAAAATTCTGCTGACTTTGGTCATGTTATGTATCTGGCATAAACTTCCTCTGGACAAAGCTCTTCTTTGAGGAAAGAATGGATTTATCTGATGAAAAGCTCGTGATTGTAACATAAAGTCAAGATTTGATCAGTAGATCAGTTTAATAGAACTCGGTGGAAAAGCAGAAGCAGCACATTTCTTTAAAAAATAAATTCCCATTAGTTTCGCTAGGGCAAAATCAGTGTACTCAACTTCCCCAGTATGTTTCAAACCTGATTGAACTTACGATGTAAAATCATCGAAGTAGGTTCTTACAAAGTGAGTTTTATAGGTACACAGGTTAGCTCGCAGCATTTTCCTACCTACCTCCACCTCAATGATTAACTAATCTTCTCCCACCTACTTCTGATCCATTTTGGGGATATTTTAAATAGAAAGATTAATCAAATGAACCCATTTTAACAAGCCTTTTATTGAAAACATACACAAAGTCAACAAGTTATTTAGCTTCTGAATGTACAGATTAGAGAATATTCGTATTAGAGAAGAATATTTTAAGAAAAGGGGAAATACAACCAACATGCTGCAGTATACATTACTAAGGCATTTAGGCTTAAGATCAAGTTATTGTGTGCGCACGTGTTTATATACATACACAAACACACACACACAGGTTATCTGATTTGAAACTGTACAGCGCTATGCAATCCATTATTTTTTGCTTCTTCTATTTTTTCAACACTAAATAAAGCTTTTATCCAAATGGTAGAAGTTGTTCACAGAACAGCAGTTATAATCTACTCTTCAAGAGTTTGGTTACAATTACAATACTAACGATGCACCAAAAAACCCCCAGATCTTCATGGGAAAGTTCTCTCTTACCAAAATGAAGCTCAAGTAAGAAAAACACTAGTTTGCAAAGGCACCGTGGAGACAGGTTTTAATACATTAAATACAACATGAATCATTCACAATAACAAGTTTAGTGTTTCTGGGAACTTTTGTAAATACAACACAGTTGGTCACACAAAAACGTTTCTGTTGATTTGTCTTGGCAACTCAGATACATCAACAGTGTAACAGCATAACAGCTTTGTTCCCATCTGACAGAAAATAATGGCAGTTCTGCAAGGCAAACGTTAAACCTGACCGTATGTATTTATTAATTCCACAGTGTTTTGACAGATTATAGGGGATGCAACTTAAAGGATGCTGACACGCTCACTGAGGGCTTTCATTTCTGTTTCTTCTAGCTTGGTGTTTTCATTATGGTTAGCACTGGGACTGATAAGGTGTGCTGGATACTGCAATCCATGTTCTCCCGAATACTGTTCCCATCGGGAGTCGTCACTTTCATGGGTGATGTAACGTTCCCCCATTTTACATTCAAGTTCTCTTAAATCTAACCAGGTTTGATAGTCCTGAAATAGAATAACAGTATTAGTTTTAAATTTCCTAAAATAAATGACATTCCTTTCTACTACAAATAATATGCAAAGTGCTATTAATTTGGCAATCTAAAGGTCCTGCATTCCCATTGCTCCAGAATGGAAAAATCTTATAATTAATAAATATGAAATCTGCCTATAGAGATATGCTTCATGTCTAGAGGATTGTTTAATAAATTAATTTCATTAAACTCTGTCATAAATATAGTATGGAGATGTAACAGGTTGTTTTGTGGAATGTATGGATAGTCCACAGATTTCCATAATATCTAAATGAGGTACGGGTGGTAAAATAATCCCTTACACTAGTCACAGGACAAATAAGGAAGAAGAAAGAGACATGTACATCCTAGTGATCTGTATCAGACAGTCAAGACAGTTGCTCCATGTCAGTATAATGGTGCAGGACATGAACACAGCTTGAGCTAGAAAAAAATCTGCTTTTCCAAACTTAGGCGATGTGCTCAAAGAGACATATACAACTAAATATCAAGGTACTTCGGAAGTCCATGTCGACAGTCAACAGTAAGGCTGGAAACTGGTTTGGTTCTCATGCTGTTCAGATCATCATGCTCTGCAGCCTCTGATCTGCCTAAAGTATATCTCAACTTTAATAATTTCTTTGCGTATTGCCACCCAAAGCATACATGAAACTGCAGTAATAAAGCCAATCCTAGCCCCATGCAGACTAATCTCTGCTCACGTATCTAGTTTTCTTTTTTCTCCTTCACCTTGTCTCAACACAAGACATAACCCTGGTCACCTAGCCAAAGCACCAGAAAGGCCCCGCACTGTAAATGCATGAAAGCCTTCATCCTTAGTATCTCCCGTCCTTTGGCTCACCTCTTACACAGACAGCCTTTCAGAAATCATCTCCGAGCCTCACTGCCCTGCACCAATGTTATCTTTCCTTAGCCCACAAGGTTGGGCTCTTTCTGGAAAGAGGACTCAAGTCATCCACGGTGCTAGAGCTGCTGCTGTACTGCCTCCCCTTAGCTCACCTCCACTTGCTATTGCACAAGCAATAAGAGTGGATATAGAGAGTTGAAGGACTCTGTCCCATCATGAGACAGCCAGCATACTTGCTGCAGACCTTAGCCCAGATCACCTCTCTGGCCCCCAAAGGCTCAGACAAATGTTCTGCAATGGTTTCCAGGGAGCAGAGCAGTCTTGGAGAAAAAGACTGGAGAGTGACTGGAAATATGGAAGGAAGAAAGCAAGCCCAGGAGAAATGTCCCTGGGGGAAGATAGGTGCAGGGTGGGATGTTGCAGCCCTTTTCCTCCTCAGCAGGTCACCCTCAACTTTTAGAAACAGTTGCAACTATAAGGTACTGGACTAGGAGCCGGTTTCCAGTTTGGATAAAGATTCCTTTGGGATTGTGGATTACACATCTCACCTGTGCCATGCCTGTGCCATGATTACTTTCCTAGGTGCAAATGTGGATCCCTTGGGAGATCCCGTGGGCTGATGTCGCAGCCTGGCCTCAGCCAGTCCCTGTCCCCAGGGAGGGGCCCAATGCCCCGGCCAGGGGCTGCCCCTTGTGTGCCCTGCTCCCCGGCTGGGGGCAGTGGGATGGGCCCCGGCTGCTCACTGCACTAATTCCATTTTAGGTCTTTAACTTGTAGTGATTTGGCTCCTGCCAGGATAAAAATATTACCATATGAGGAGCAGTGGCAGCTAGCATCTCAAAAATTCCTAACATTTCAGTTTTTAGTTGAAGATTTCAATTGAAGGTGGCTAATGTATTTTCCTGGAAAGCACACAACTTCACTAGTCCTTCTGATGACTGAGAATTGAAAGCCTATTGACTAGTTGCAATAAGAAGTGAATCAGGCGATGAGATAATGTAAGTCAAATGACTATAAGTATTTTTTTAATATACATCATGTTCTCAGTGGACAAACAAGATAAAATACTTTGTAATGTCTTTTGAAAACATGAGAGAGTTTAGTATTGGAATATAATACTTCAGAAATTAATTAGGATCTACAGACAAATTGGTGAAGGAGTATGAGGTTCTCAGGATCTGTAAACATCTTCAAGTTTGTAGATTTGCTTAGATTCTACTGTGCTTAAAGATGAAAATTTGTTATACACTTAGAGCCTAAATACATAGGAAAAAACATGAAATTTGTAGCAATACCTGTAACCATGGGTGGCTTAACGTTTTGTCCACACTGTAGCGCTTTCTCATTTTCACTTGCAACAAATTATTTATCAGATCAATAGCTGAAAAGAAATAATATCGGAAAATGTCAGTTTAAATATATTTGTTTCAACTAGGACATGCAAACAGAGAGATAGACATGGTAGTTGTAAAAAGAGGACAGTTATCCCTTCTGACTCCAGCTTTTTACAAACTGCAGTCAATGCTGATGTCCCTGAAGGTACCCGTGCAACCCTTCCTCATGGGATTAGAATTGTTTTACTAAACAGTTGCCTGCTCGCTAGCATATTGTCTACCTCTGTGTGTTCATTCACAGGCACACAGCAAAGACTGAAGGTAATTCTAACTCAGTTCCATCTCAAGTGAAAAAAAAATTTATGTGAGGATTAGAGTATTCTGCAGGGACCACAATAAACACATATATATATATATATGTATATGTATTTCTAAATGTTTGGCATGTATTCTGGGGGAACCTTATTGTTATAGAATAATTGATCATCCATAAGGAATTATAGTATCACTGCAACTTTCCCATTTCATCATTGTATCTGTTGGCTTGTCCAGCTTGTATGGTGGTTTACATCTTTATTTCCTTGTTTATATCATGGTGACAGGGAAAGATGGTCTTGAAAGTAACGCAGAAACATGGCATCACCGAGGGGAATTGGGTTTGAAATGCATGAGATGGACATTGTTGCCAGCTGCATATTGAAGGAGTCAAATAATCATCTTGTCTGTTTTAAGTGCAGGAGGCTGGACAGAATTCTTTAAATTGGTACATCTCTGAGGTTGTATTTTGTGCAGCGATATGGAAAACCTTTTCTTTTTTAACAGAGGCTTCCTCTCCCCAGGCTCAATTTGCCAACTAGAGCTTTCTGTGTCTTTCTGCCACGGGGCAGAGCACAATGTCCAGGAAATTGGGAACGTATATGGCAGCCTATCTGGATGTATGCAGCAAGTTTGACAGACAAAGCAGCCCTGACTTCCTGGTGCTGAATATTATCTTGGAAATCACAGCAATTGTGGGAATGACATAAAACAAATCTTGGAACTTCTGACAAAGAAGGCATTGCCAGAGGTTCTGAGCCATGCTTTTCCTGGAGCAGATGGTCCTAATTCTACTTTTTCTGCTGTGCACAAACAGATTTTTAGGTACCGTTTCTTTTAGTATAAAATATAGTTCATGCTAAATTCTTGAACTCATGTTTATTTTGCTCCCTCTCAAAATGTCTGCAAAGTGGATGTGGCGCCAGTGGATAGCCAGTAGGACCACTACTGACAGGTGGTAGCACTCTGAAAACTTGTGTGTTTTCTAAAATTGTGGGGTTAATCTTTTTCCTCTTTATAGTAAGAGAAGTTCTCAAGTTCCAAGCTATAAGGAAGAGACAAGAAAGTCAGTCATATGCCACAGTTCAGTTATAGAGTGACTTCTGATATAACCTGGGAAAAAGTAGCGGCCATCGTTTTTAGCTGATGCTTGGAAGAGGAGAACATAGTTCTTGCCAGCTGCAGCAAACCTGGGTATCGGCAAACATCAGCATTTTCTGCTACACTGTCACCTTACCCTTAAATTCAGCAGAATTACCATAAGATTTCAGTCTGTATTTTCATAAATAAGCCAGTGCTGAATGTGAATTTAATAGGATTCCCATTTGTTTATTATCTTCAGTGGTATTCAAGTGTATATGATCTTAGAGATCATTTTTCATCATTTACTATGAAACTCAGTTTGGCAAATAGGTCAAGAACTTGATGAAAGACTTGATTGTCCTGGGAACTGATTTCAGTCAGCCAACTGTTGAGATAGAAGTGCATGTTTCCCAAGATGTGCCTCTGTAACTGCCAAGTACCTACTGAATATTCCTCCTGCCATGGAGTATTGAGAATGTCTCTATTATGCACCTTCTGTCCAACCCACTGGAAGCAGGTATGACTGTAAGCCTTAAAAGTGATAAAATTATACATAGCTATTCAGCCTCCCTCAAGTTATGACAAGATGAAGACCCCTTTGCTCCTTTTTTCCCCTTCAGAACAATGACATACTACATGTAATAACATATCTCTTTGTATTCTTGGTATAAATTGCCAATGGCTTGTTGAACAGACCAAAAGGCAGTGGTCAAGAAACAATCACAAGAGAAGGTACATAAAGAAGGACAGGAAAGGAAACTAAGATGAAGGTGAAAAGGCAGCTTCACAGGATGGTTAGGATTGTCAGTACTGAGCAATCGTTTGTTCTTGAGAACAGTTTAAACAGATAGTCTGCTTGTTTCACCACTGGAATATTGCTGTCTCTGTCCTGTCACAAGTTTTGGTGTTTGTTTTTAGTTCCTTATGTAGGGTTCTTTTCACCAGGAAAGTTTTTAAGATCACTTGCCTTTTAGCAATAATAAGCACAAATGCAGCGTGACTATTATGAAAACTTAGGGCCCAAACTATCTGATACAATTCCATTTGCTTAATACTCAAAGTTTTCAAATGTAGGTGAAGAAAGAGATCAAACGAGTTTCAAGAGTAAAAAGCATTTGCTATTTTTTACCAGGAAATCACGCAATCCAAGAAAAGCCACTTCTCAAGCGTAAGAGTTCCGAGTATCAGAAGTCAAGATGCAAGTGATACGTACTGGCAAAGCAACAAGAGGACAGTGCTGTGTAAAGGAAAGCACTAGCTAGGGAGTTCAATACAGACAGGCTGAGTGCTGGAACTGAAGGATTAAAGGATTTCTTCAGGGTTCTGGAATAGTCTGTTAATGAGAAAATTCTGAATTTAACTGGTGTTAAATACATTGTAGAGGTTCAGACACTGATTTCGGTGGGACTGATTTTCAGACACTAAGTTCTGTGGGACTATTTAAAGGAAATGATGAAAGATCCTGGTTATTGTCTCTGTTTCAGCTTACAAAAAACCATCCTGTCCTAATAGCGCTCTGACAGCCACTGTCTAACACAGTTTGGTCTGGCTACAGTTCACATAAGATGTACGAACAGTAAGATTCATGTTGACTCAATTTCCTAATTAAAAAAAAAATCATATAATTAATAGTTTGATGATTATGTTTTGAGTTGTACTGCTTAAAAACAGTGGAGATGAAATTTTGGAAGGTATCAACATTTAGTTTAGACATACAGCTCAAGTGTGGTTCAGGGGACCAAACTGGAGTATCAACTGTTAGGAAATTAAATTTTCTGTCTAGGAAGACAAAGCAGTTTTGAGGAGAGGGTAGCAACTACACTGTATTTTACAGTGCATTTTATGAATTTTCACTAGAGACTGATTATTTTTTTTTTTAAATCAGGTTTTAAAGTAATACTTGTCAGACATTTTAGGAGCCTTATAAAGTTTGACAATATTGCTCTGTAAAATCAATAACTGAATAAATGCAAAGCTTTAAGAAAGACCACCTATGGTCTGCTCACCATCTATGGGAATCCAACAGGTTACCATCAAGGAAGCAAGCTGAATGAAAGTTCTAAGAGGGTTATGGCACTGCTTTTTCTAACACTTCTATGGGCTCCTGTGTAATTCCTATGATTTAAGGATAGCATAAATACCCAGCTGAGGGCTTATCAAGTTCCAGGAGCTGAAGACTTTGTTAAAGGAGATAAACTAGTCAACTACTCCAGTAGCATGACTACTGGTCATTTAGATAGGTGATCATTCAGCAGAATCTCCAATGGGAAGATTCAAATGCAACTTTAAAAAGCTGTATGTCCCCTTGATTTTAGGAAAGATTGCTCTTTAGTTGCATTTTGCTGGAAAGACCCTCCAGAGTCACGAGGTTCATGTTTCTAAAATGCTTATGGCAGTTTATTAGTACGGCAAATAATTAATTGTAGTAAAGACACAGTAACAACTTTTACTCTAAATATCAAATTAACACATGATAACTACAGTTTTCATAGGAATGACTGCTTTAACTCAATTAGGATATGACCCACACATCAACACAAAAGTTTATGAAATATCTGAAAATCCTATTATGAACCTACCATTTACTTAGTCCTACCATACAGACTGTAGCTTTTAATCTAAATTATAAAAAAGAAACCACCTTAAAAATATCAAGAAAAGCAGTCCGAAATCAACAATAAATTTATACTTGGTCCAGAAATTTTAAAGTACACTCATAACATTAGCTACTCTTTACAGTCATCACCTGTAAAAAAATTAAGCTGCTGCCATTAATGTAAAACTTAGGACTTCCTAGACCCTGGATTCTTCCAAATATAGCTCTGTTGATTAGTGGTATAATTTTTTCATACACATAAACTCCTTCCCTATTGCTAGTCAATACAGCTTTGTTGGCAAATGCTGCAGTATACATGCAGTTATTTTGGCAAAAAATAATCTTCAGCTGGCAGAGCTTATTATTTTCAGGTACATGGATTCAAGACATCCTTGGCAAGCTGCACCTCTACAAGAGAGGTTTTTCTAATACTAATCTATCCTAGCAAACGTGTAAGTAGAGCCAAGACTTTAGTTTAAACAGCTAGTTAAACATTTACTGAGGTAGAGAGCATCTTTGAACTATAACATGAATTTGACCTCCTTGTACTTAATGCTCATTCACGTGACTTTGTCATTAATGTGCGAAACAGAGTTTCTATTCACATTATGCTGAAACAAGTCTATATAAATACTGGCTTGAAGGCAGCTGTGGTATTTATTTCTGACTCAAAAGCAGTGTAACAGGCACACCATGATCAAATTTAATGCATGGAAGAAATTGTATTGTTTCTTCCCAAATTATTTAATAATACGAAGTAACGTGAAGCATCTAATCAACAGTATGCACATCACATAGCTCATCAGGCTAGTAGTAATAGCTGTGTTGGTAGCTGAAGAAAAAAAAAATTGTGAATACAATGATTTATGAAAATTCCACAACAGAATGAAGCACATCATGAATAACCCAAAGTTTGACATTGCACGTTTTAGGACCACGCAGTTCAAAACAGCCACCACAGTGAAGACACACTAGGTAAAATACACTAACAGGCAAAGGGACAAAATCCTTCAGGGAGTTCTGTCTTTATATTTAGCAGAATTTATTTTTTGTAACCTGTAGCTAAGCCAAAATGAATCTTTTGAGATGATGCAGATTTAGTGGACTGGAAGGTCAAAGCTGGAAACAAACATTAATAGTGTTGAAAATAGTTTGACAGATGTGAAATTTAAAGCTATAAAATAGGTAATAATTCTGCAAGTAGATTCCTCTGTATGATTATCTAGCAAAATTCCACAATGAAGTCTGAATTAAGGTCAATTATCATACAGCAATTCATTAAATTTGGAAATGTAAGCTGGCTTGACAATCATTGAAGACAAAACAGAAACAGCAGATTGGGCAATGAAATGCTGAATAGCAGTGACAAAATCTGGTTTTCTACAAGATAACCAAAGTTCATCAAAGAAACTACCTCTCTATAGTAATGTCTTACAATTCTATTTAGACATACAAAAACAAACTCAGTTTTTGGGCAGTATTCTTTCAAAAGAGAGAAGATATTGGAAAAAGGTGGGAAAACGCAGCTGCTTAGTGATGGTGGAAATCAGAATTCCCTATGGAGGAATCAGAAACCTTAAAATGTAAAGCAGTCGGGGTTGGTGAAGTTAGAGAAGGGATTTTGTGCATGAAGGCTAAGCTTTGGGAAATGATGCTCACAGAAGTGTTTGAATGGATTATTAGTTGGGAAAAAATACATTTCTGAGAGCTATAAAAATGGAAAGGTCTTAGTTTTAAGTTTAATGTGGGAAAAGGACAGAAAAAGCATTACACAAAAATGCTAGAATTTCTCAGCAGGAAGAGTTGATGAGATTAATCCAGATGTTATGACATCAGACAGACACATTACAGAGAGAAAAGAGTCATAGTCAATGACTAGACCACATTCCTGAGCAGCAGAGAAGACAGAACGTTGATAGCGACTGAAAGACATCAGACACAAAAATATTATCCTCAAATGGATTCTGCCTGCTTTCTTGGCTTGTGACTGTAGATTTTTATTGAAAAAATTGCTAGAACTTGCTAGAGAAAAAGTACTTCTCAAGAAAATAAACTAACACAGACCACACTTTTACATTCATGGCACACTTTTCCTCCAAAATACAATTTCTTCCCATATGTTTTTGCTCTGAACCTGATAGACTTTAAGTGTATTATTTATATAATCATGCAGTTTAAGCTGTTATGGGTCATGTGTTTTTACAAAAAAAACCCTGCGCCTCATCAGTGCACTTTAGAATTTTAGAAGCCAACTGAATTTTACCTTAAGATGAATAATTTAATAAGGAACAGAGAATGGGAACATTTAGGCTATTTTACCACTGTTGTCGCTTTTCCAGACATAATGTTTAGGTATGACCTATCTAATTTTTTTTTCCTTTTAAAGTTTTGCTACCCTCCGCATTCCAGCTCCCACATCAACATGCTGTTGCTTGGCAGTATCAAGAAAAGCATCCACTGAGCACTAAAACCAAAGTGGTGATAAACACAGCATCATTCACTCTAATTTGTGCACTATCCATTAAATGCAAAGAAATATGTGATTTTGCTAAAAAGTAAAATACTGAGCTTTTAATCCCTCTCTGATTACAATGAAAATGGAAGTAAACATGGCAATAACTAAGTTTAGCTATTCTTAACAGCTAATGAATTACCACGAGTAATGGTCTGAAAAGAGCACTGAAATAACTACAGTTGCAAGAAGTTTTACATCCAATTTGTCTGTCTGAGCCACAGTAATAGTCATAAGCAAGAAACAAAAGGTTTGAGAGCTGTTCTGCTTTCCTCAGTGTCAATTTTTGCAATAGGCATGCAAAAATTCCTAACACTGCTGTCATTAGCCATCCTGCAACAAATTATATGCCCTTTCATAAAATTGCTGTTTCACAGACACTTAGCAATACACTTGGTTGATGATCACTTCCCTTAATCTAAACTGAAAATTGCATAACAAGGTAAAAAAACCACAAACATTTACCATTCCACTAAAAATGGATACTCAACATTTCAAACAAGTTACTGCAGTTTAAGAAGTAAGTAGCTCAGGTGTATCAGCTGCATATGTTTGTGACCCTAACCCTTTACAGTTGTAAAGTAAACCCCCTATCTATAGTTTAGGGTATCTGTCTTATCTGCCATCACTTCCTTTAGGCATCAAGCAGGATTGTTGACATAGACAGCAATAGGTTTGAAAAAAACTTTTTTTTTTAGCTCAACTTGATATACAATTCCTTCTACTAATTCTCACTGTTCTACAACAGTCTTTCTAGGATTATCATATTATGAACATTCATAGGAACCAGTACTGACATATTTCAGCAGTAAAAAAAGAAAAAAGTCATGCATATTGCATTTTATATGGTCAGAGAACCTAAGCATTTTTGTTGGCATGCATAAATCAGAGTTAATATTAATTCTCTTAGATGATTGCCTAGCTCTTCTAAGTTCACTGAATTTTTAAATTCACTCTGCTATTACTGAGGCATATAACATAGTCTCTGGATGAAGGTACCACTTGTAAAATCTAGCTGAAATCTACAATTCATAGAGTCCATTATAAAGAGTGTTTGGACCCAGCAATGTCTGCTGGACATATGAGAAGAATGCAGAATGTAATGGAGAAAGAAAGAATATTTACATTGCTTTTACTTATGGTAACATTTTGATATATGGCTCCTATTTTTCAAATTCACACAACAAAACACTTCAAAAAGATCTTTCTTACCTGCATTGGAGATAACACTTACTTTACATTTCTTTCATCTGTGGCAATAATACTTGTCTAATTAATTTTGGCTTTAATTATTTAATGCTATAACAGCGCAGCAAAATTTTGGGTGAAGGCTTCTGTGAAAACTGTAGTTGTTTATTATGTGTTAAAGTTCTCATATATTTGCAAAAATTTTTAAATGTCAATAAATTGTACTAACTGCTGCATCTTCAACATTTTTTCTTTCTTACAAACAAAAATATAACTTAAATAATTTTGTTTTAATTTTAAAACAAAGAATAGTGCTTCTTACAAGTAAATATCTATGTAGATCCTCCAAGACAAACAGCAATTTCAAATCATACCAGCTTGAAAGAGATAGGTTGATCAATCTTTATTTATAAAAATCTTGCTGTATTCTGCTGCAGAATTATATTCCACACTGCTACATAATCCCCTTACAAGCCTGAGTGGAAGAACTAGTTGATGATAATTAATGTCCTCTTGGGAGAATTATTGCTATGATACAAATTCCAGGACATAGTTAAACAAGAGATCTATTGTGCCTTTAAAATCAATCTATTATGGATCTTTTCATATGAAAATTAAAACATTAAAATAATCATAGTCATGTATGTTTAAACTTCTGTTGGAAGATCTTCAATGATTAATAATAATTGGCAAAAAGAATATTGGAAAAGATACGACAGACAAATACCCCATTCATTAGCTTAACCTGTTCGGGAAGCTGGAAGAGCCTATGACAAGCTAAAAGAAGATTTTCAAGTGCACGAACGTAACCCGTTAGGATTGAAACCAATCGTTTGTCTGAATTTTGTAAATATATAGCACTTAGTGCAGAGAAGTTTATTAGTCCTAATGAGTGTATTTTAGCTTGAAATGAGCTTCATGTTACCATAGTTCACATTTAATTACACAAACCTTTTCAAATCATTGTTATTTGCAATGTTGAGTAAGCAACTTCATAAAATTTTTAAATAATCATTTGTGTTTCCCCCTCAAATGCTTCAACAATTTATAGCATCAATCATCATGGCACTGCTCAGAATTGTAATCCCGATCAGATGTGTCAGGACACATCTTAACCATGCTATGTGGTCATAGATAACACAAATGGGATGGGGCCAGCAAGGCCCAGGCACCTGCTCTCTTGTGACCTGCACAGGAGTGTGGACCACAGCAGCTGACATGACAAAACCGTTCTTTTATTTCCCCTAGCTAATCTGGAGTTTGAGTCCAATTTTGAGCTCTAAAAGTCATCATTATCAAGTAATACTTGAAGAGAGATCTAGACTCCAACTCCCTGTATAAAAGATAATGGATCTGGTCAGGCTTTTTTCAGGTTTTTGTTTAGCACAATAGAGTGGCTCATCAGCTAGGAATTCAAAATATGTAATAAAATCACAATGTATAAGCAGATTTTAACTTAGTAAGTTGTTAAAATGTGTTCTTTCCCACCCTTTCTGTATGCTTGCAGCCTGATAAGCCCTTAACTCTTAATGAAGGCTGTGATTCTATGAAAGGAGAGATAACACTCCAGTAGGTGAGTTTGCTGTAGGTGCTCTACTGAATCTTCACCTCTGAGTGTAGAAACTGATCTTCTGTCTACCACAGTAGAAACTTGTGGAGACAATTTTCTTGCAGCCTCTTCTGTGTTGATTGCTGTTTGCTTATCTTTAGCGCCAGATAAAGCATTGCTGCCAACAGATTCTGTCAGCTTACATATCAGGAGTGTGTGGAGGTTCAGGAGGACTTAAGTTTGTAATTGTGCAGATTTAGAGCTGCCGGGGTTTTTTTTCCTCCCCCCCCCCCTCCCCCAACAGATCTCATCAAACTTCATCTGCCACCGAAATAAAACAACAGACAATGCCCTCCAAGCATTTTTCAGCCGAGAATCTTACATGGCTATAATATATATTATAGTAAGCAGTAGGCACACTTCTCAAAGCTATTATCTATTTGAGCTATTCTCAAAGGTTATTTTTGTTAAATGCCCTACTAGTTGTGTTCAGAGACATCTTTAATAGAATTAATTTACCTTCTTTAAAGATGTTCATAGTGAATTATTCACGTTGTTCTTTTACTGTCAAAATCTTTAATGTCATTGACTAGAATCCTAGTTTCAAAAGTCTCATTGGTTATCTCCAAGCCTTCCCCTCCCTGTGGAAAGCCACTTCTATGACACTTTCTCACACTGTTCTTGAAACCTCATCTGCTTGGAATTGTTCAGTATCTTTTTTAATCTTCTCCACAGAAAGACTATCAGGGTACAGCATCCTACTGAATGGAAACTGAAGTACTGGCACAAGTAGAATGAGAAAAAGACTGCAGAGGCACTGGAGATGAAAGAAGAGGTACAGAAGTAAATATAAGCAACACCAGTTCCAGCAGCTGAGGTTCCCCACAAGATTCTATAGCAACCCAACCTGTAGGTGCCTCCTTCAACACCTCCTAGAGAGATCCCACACTAGAGGATTATGCCATATGCAGTCTAACCATCCTCTGCAGGAAATGTCTAAAGCCGCTGAGACCACAAAACAGAGACTTTACATTATGGTACCTTGAAATTTAATTTGTTTGTTTGTTTGTTTGTTTACCAGTATGTACAGGGGAAAAAAAAATAAAAGCAAAATACAACTACTCTTTTTTAGCATTTATATAAAAACAGCCACAAACAGGTATTACCTTCATGAGAAATTTCTTTCCATGGATTAGGTGGATACATGAAAGCGGCGTTCTGGATTTGGTCATGTATATCTTCATCTTCATTGAATGGAAAGGTACCACTGAGGCTTACATAAATGATGACACCCACAGACCACATATCCAGAGATCTGTTATAGCCTTTGTTCCTCAGCACTTCTGGGGCAAGATAGGCTGGCGTTCCTACAACTGAACGCCTAAAGGATTTCTCTCCGATGATTCGGGCAAAACCGAAATCACAAAGTTTTACCTGTTTAAAGAAAAGTGCTATAGTAAGCCAGACATTGGTTTTGTTATCAAATACAAACTTGAGGAACTTCTATCATGGTTTACTTCCAAGATGTATCTCCTACTGTTTGTTCAAGGATATATTTTTTTAAACTCTTCCTTGAGAGGAATACCCTTATTCCACTGAGACGTTAGACAAGATTACCAGTCCATTGTATCTCCTCTATTCGTTCACTCCATGAGTAAACCACAGTAAAAGCAGTAACACAGGACAGCTTAGAATTAAAGAAATACAGTTTTGGATGGACCTAACAGTTTAAGCTCTTGGTGAAAAGTAATACAAAGTAATACTGATTCATTCATAGCATAAAAACATGGCAAAGAGAAAAACTGTTTTTCCTATGGCTTTTTCCCAAATGAAACAAGTTGACAAAATTCAGTTCTTGAACTTCCACTTTCATTTTATTGTGGACCTAGTTACACCCTGCCTCTCTGCAAACTTCCTTGTCTGATTTCTTCAGAGTGACAGATTAAGCTGCTTAAAAATTCTCACTTAACACCTCAGTACAGATACTTCCTTTCCAATTATTGATATCGGTATTATCTACAAATTATCCATAGTGCTCCTTTTGAATATGGGCAGTTGGAGGAGATTATAGATGAACGCTGCAGATCAAAGGTAACAGGAACTGATATTTAATGAGAAATACAACGAGCCAGAAAATACATATAAATACTCTGCAATCTATCTGGCATTTAAATTCATGAAATTAAAGAAGCAGCTCTTGTTCTTCATGAGCTCTACCACAACTTTCAGAAGAATAATTGTCTTTCCAGTGACTTCTTGCAAATTGTCACTTATCTGGACCAAATCAACCAGATACGTAATTTCTGCTGTGATGATGAACAAATTAGAAGCGGTCACACAAGTAGTTAGGTCACACTTTAAAATCTAGTTGAATATCATAGGCAAATGACAAAAGGCAAGGATTTTCAAACATGTCTTCTCTGGAAAGTTTAACTGATCAGTTTTTTCATATCTAAAAATTCTGTGTAGTTCCTGGAGGAGCTAGAGAGAGGTCACTAGTCACTTTTTTGTTTGATAATGAAATAATCATTGCTAACACTTCCTAATTGGAACAATTTATCTTAAGAAAGGGCATTTTCTACTTGCCTGTGGGAAAGGATCAGCTGATGCCAATAACACATTTTCTGGTTTGAGGTCACAATGAACAATATTTTTGAAATGAAGATGCCTTAAAGCAACAAGGATCTGTGAAGAAACAAACCAGAAAGAAATTCAGTTTTAAATGTTGTACTTTTATTTTGGTTTTACATTGTTTGGACAGTATCAGTGATCAGAGAATCAAGGACTGGTGTAGAAAGAAACTATCTAGCAGGAATGTACCTTTTAGAACAAAGTCTACAATGGGGGGAAAAAAAAAGGGAAAAATATTAGCTATTATTTGCTCTGCCTCAAGTTTTCTTGATGTTTCACTGTATGGCATATGATTTTTCCCTCTCCAAAGATTTCATATTTTATACATTTTTAAAAAAAACTCGGTTCTAAGTACTTGTTTACTTTTTTTTTTTGGTCGTGAAAACTCTGGATGCAGAAACATTTGCAAAATGACCTTCCAGATCTAAATTAACTCAAAAAACTTCACAGAAATATTAGGTGATCCATTAAACATTTTGTTGAGGAAAGAAAGCATAAAGAGCCTTGCATATATTTTTATTGCATTCCACACACAAGAACATGGCAAGAGAGTGTAACAGAAATTTTTATCCCATTCCTGTGACTTTATCTCCTTTCCTTATGCCTGGTCAGGGGCTGACAGAATTTCCCACTATATTGGAGCAGGCAAGGAGGCTGAATGAACCTGGGAAGGCAAGAAACCAAATTCTAAAGCTGGTGGCAGTTTCGCCAACGAAAGCCTAAAAACTAGGGAACCTACTACATGCTACCTCGAATAATAAACTTCCACCGTAACACGGCTGCTCCTGCTCCTTTCTTTTTCCTGATTGCTGAAGCACAGGCTGCTCTGATTCTGAGGTGCCTCACTACTCAATTGTGTATCTAAATTTAAACCAGTATTATGGGCAGCCGAAGAAGCAATACAGTAATATGACAACAGGAAGAAGAAGAACAACAAAACAACGCAGATCACATTGTTAACGGAAGTCATACAGGAAACCAGACTCATTTAATCAGAGGTAGTGATGAGACACAATCTCAGCACAAAAACTGTACACAGAAGTGCATAGTACAAACTGCAACAGTTAGGTATGGGGTGGTTCAAGAGGCTCAAATTTCTTTGTGTAGGTCTTCAACAGTTTGCTGTTAGAGCTTTGCATCCCTTTCTTATGCTTAATTCTTCAAGCATACGAGAAACGGTAGCTTGATGGCTACAGCCATCCAGCAGCCAGACAGCTGTACATGTGTATAGTTCTAGGTCCTTTTAATGGTTTACTACCTTACAAATAATGTACACAAAGTTGTCTTACCATGCCTGATATTACAATTTAGTCTTTCACAAATCAGACAGGTAAATTATGCCAAAAGCAAAACACAAGAAACAGTGATACTAATTGACCTCAAATCTCCTTCTAGGTCTATAATTAATTTCTTACCTGAGTAATTAGAAACTTTGTTATTCTCTCTGGCAATCTGCCCTTTTCACTTGATAAGATCATCTCCAGCATGTCTCCATGGAGTTTTTCCATAACAACAAACACTCTTTCTGGCGTCTCAAACATACACTCCAGATTTACAACCCCGGGATGATGAAGATTCTATTAAAGATAAATACAGCACAAAGTTTCCCAACATGATCAGCAGGTTTTATCATTACATAGCCAGTCTTCAGACCCCCCCTAAACCAGACAATGTTTCAGTATTTTATAATTTAAATTGTGCCCTTAACCTGTAGACACCAGGCATGAAGTTTCTAGGGACTGTACAGACGAATGGATGAACTCCAAATTAGTTTAACAAACATTTTCCTTATTGTGCCTCGTGCTTAAAACTGCAGAAATTGTAATTCCTAACACTGCATTGCCAATGCATTTGGTCTTGGCTGTTTATGCAGATTAAGGAGCAAAAATACTTGTGATTATCAATTAAAATAATGATCATATTATCTGGTATTTATAGAAATGTACAAATGGAGTTAACACAGTAAAAAAGAATAGAAAAATACCTGCAAAATTGCAACTTCATTACGAAGTTGACTTTCTTGTTTAGTTGGAAACCTTAGTTTATCAATTATTTTAATGGCAACATCTCTTCCTGTTTTGCGATGTTTTCCTGCATTAATAAGATAAGAGACCTCTATCAATTAACATGATTAATTCTGAAAAATGTTCCACTTTCATTGGATTGTACAAATGACCACAACAAAGTAATTCTCTGAGCAAGTTTGTAGCAAATCAAGTCATGTAAGGCATTAGAAGTTTTCTGTCATTTCCCTTCTTTCTACCCTTTGACAAGAGAATTTTTCTCATATGACAAAGCTGTTTAAACATGTAAGAAACATACACATATGAGAAAGGCAGCTCTGCATTTCAAGAATATAAATGCAAAGTTAACTTTCTGATCTATCTATCTACCTATGCTTGTTCATCTACTTAAGCTGCATTCTCTGCAATCGGCACGTTGTAGGTTTAGTCCTTAGATAGCAGTTCCAGACTAGCAAATAACAAAATAGGTGATTGTCTTTAGGCATGAGTGGGTGTCCCGGGTTTATCAGAGACTCACAAAGATTCTTCAGTGAGAAATTTGTAGCTAGTTCTCACTTCACACTGTCTCAAACAACATTTGTACCTAAATACACTCCCAGAAACTGCTGAAAAAAAGGAGGAAAAAGAGGTAAAATGATTAAGAAAATAAAAAAAGAAACAATTCCAACAAACTACTGAAAAACAAAGAAAAACAGCCCACAAAGACATGCCAAGAAAAACAGCAGGAAGAAGAAAATATACTCTTCTTTTTTTTTCTTCTATTGTAGTTCTCAAAGAGAGCAGTTTTCTGCACTTCAGGATTTTCTTTACTAGAAGTTACATAGGCTATGAAGCTATTCATATATACTGACACACTATTGCACAGAAAACTTCAAATTACAAAACAACTGTCAACAAAAAACAGTTTCATGTTTAATGAATACTGCTTATATAAACCAACAGGCAGCTAAGTTCTATAACAAAACATTTCAGAGTCCAAATACTTTCACCATTCAAGAAATTTTCTATCTTAAGCATAAGAGTACAGCACACCAAAGCCTTACCTCCATAAACAATTCCAAACTGTCCTGATCCCAACACCTCATCTGGGAAGATTTGGTATACAGTGCTAATATCCTGTTTATATAAACATAATAAATATTAAGCCCTGAGATATGGAAACAAAATTTGTATTTAATTTGCTTTTTCTAATGGGAAGCAGCACACATTTACCATAGTACATTTCAAAATATATTATCTGCCAAAAACATTCACACAAGTTTTATTAAAAACCATGTTATCTGCAATTGCTGTAAAAGCTGCTGCATCTTCAATAGGTTTCAGCTGCTGCCATCTTCCAGGCAAGTAGCCCCCAGCACACAACATTACGCTTTATCTTTGTGAAATCTGAAGATGAAAGTACATATGGAAATAAAGAGGGTCTTGTTAGCAACGTTCTACCCGTATGTCCCAGGATCCCAGATCTAGGAATTACTGCTGGTTTTTTAGGAAAAGGGAGAAATTGTGTATTTAAAATTTTCTTGAAAAAGTTCCCATGTCAGCTCATGTCAGGCATAGAAATGCAAATGGTTTCTTAGTTTTATAGAAAGCTTTGTGAGCATCAGCAATTCTGGGCTTTGGCTGTTTGTATTTGTGTACTGAGAGGGGTAAAATATTCCATCTGTGCCAGAGAGGGAGTCTCACATCTCACTATTTCTTGGTGCCTAAACACAAGCTAAAGCACAAGCTGTTAGCGGATTCATTTGGGAGACTCAAATAAACCTCAAAGCTTGGAGCTCAGTTTCATTTTCCTGATATTTAACCAGGAGTTACAATGACGAGTAAAAGAACGCCAAGGAGTAGATAATAAAGGCTGTCTTGCTTCTTCATAAGAAACAAATGGACACATCCTTCCCTAGCATTTTTCTGGCAAATACCAGAGCTGCCCCCAAGCTGTACTCCGCTGCAGTTTATTTCCTCTGTCCTTGAGACAGAAAAATCAGTGGTGTGTCTGTTTACCTTGACCACATGTCCGGTGTCTAACAGTCCTAGGTAAAAGAAACCCAGAATTCTTTACATACATGTAACAACATATATAACTCTTCCTTTCAGACAGAGCTTCATCTTTGCACAACAGAGAATATCTGATCTCTCAATGTAATATCAGTAAATATACAGAATGTTTATCAAGTCTTGTGATTAGCTTTACAAAGTTCAGCTCACAGAAATTCCATGAACTAATAACTTCTACAGCTTGCTTTGCCTTTTGGTAATTAACATCCTGCAAGGATACGTAGTTAAATTCTGTGTTAAGAAAAATTACCCATATATAATTCTTGTGCCTCAGGACAAGATGCCATGAAGATGATTTTTCTCAGAAGCTAGCAAAGCTAATTGTTTGTTAATTTCTACAAAGTAAGTGAAAAATGGCTGATGGGAACTCTTCTCCAACATTCCTCTTAACAAAACAGATCAATGACTTCGCAAGCTTAATCATAGCATGTCTAGCACCAGCATCCAGAGAACACTCACCACATTTTCTTGAACTTGGCAGTTTGACACAGAAATACTGATGGATATATCCCCTGGGGAAGAAAGTAAAATATACTTTAGATTGCTGTGCTTCTAGTTCAAACATGTAGTAATAGGAAATGACATTTACATTACATCAATATCTACTGACAGCTCTAGAAATTGGACCAATTAGGTCAGCTTGTTCATCTACCAGCCAGTATAAAATTACACCAGCCCACAAATATGTGGCTTGAACAACAGTTTTGCAGTGTATGGCAAAAAACAGAATTATACATTTCATCACTATTTTTTAATAGTGGAATCTCATAATTCCCATTTTTAAACTCATTATTTCTTTTTGTGCATTCTTTTTGGGGGCTTTATACTCATGTAAGCAACGTAAGTACAACCAGGGTAAACTGTTTTTATTTAATGGATTTAATAATAATTTTTATTTATGGTGTCATCTACAATGTATTTGATGCTATTCACGCCAATACACATTCAAATTGGTATGTGTAGTGTTAAAAGTAATACACATTTCAACTGGCTTAAAAGACATTATTAAAACACATAATGGAAAAAAAAACCTTGCACTTGGGATTTAATACAACAAATATCAGACCCAACCTCTATAAATTCAGAGCTTAGGATGTTACCATAAGCATTCTGAACTGCAAACCTATTGAGGCATTCAATAAAACTTGAGAATATGTCTATTGCTAAGTGTATTACACAAAGATGTCATTTTGGGGAGGAAAGAATGGTCCTTGGGAGCATTGCCGCCTCTGACTCCCACATTTGCCTAGAATTTCTTACTATGGATTTCAGCCTCAGCAAAACCAGTGTTCTCTATTACAAAGCCTGTATTACACACTGTAGACATTTACTACTGCCCGTCAGCACCTTTCCTAGTTGCAGTAAGTAGCATGAGTAACTTCTGCCTCATGTGACTTATTCCCTCGTCCTTTCCTTAGGAATAGACTGGTTTAGGAATGGAATTTTTCAGTTACACAGAGGCTTTTTATCATTGCCAATTTGTTTTCAAATGTATGTGCTGCTTTGTGTTTACATGAAGAAAAGCACAGACAAAGACTTTGAGCAGAAGACAGAAGGTTGCCATCACCCGCAGTCCCCACTGGAGTTTGTTCTAAAGGTCTCAGATGACCTTAATTTTCCACACAAAAATCCCAAAGATAACTACTAACTTGTAAAGAAAATTTTCAAACTTCCCAAGAGAGAAGACAGCTGTCATTCCCAATCCAGCCCTTTAGGTGATTTGTTTAGCTATGCTGGGCTCAAACCAGGGGCACTAGGCAACTAGCCTGATTGAAATGACATCCAGAATTTGACACTATTTTATGCAGGAGCCCAGTGAAGAAAGCAAAGGACACAGCTGATCTAATCTGGTATGTGAGCTGTTGTGCCTGGACATGTAATGCCACAGCCTGTTGTATCACTTGGTTTCTGAAGGGCTTGTGGTTTCATTAGCATTTTGCACTGCATTAATAGCATCCAGATGCCAAGTGCTAAAGCGGGTGTATATTGCAAAAAAAGGTCTAACCCAAATTGTGTAGACATATCCAAATTTACTTTACACTAACTAGGCTGAGTACAAGTAGCAGAGCAACCACAGCAGCACATGCCTAGCAGTGGGGAATTGTTTGCTCTGTGCTACTTTGCTATCAGTACTGAGCTAGATTTAAACGAGTTTCATGTTTGGTTTACGTAAGCTGCCATCTTTGCTAGAGAATTATCCAAAGGTATGTAAATTGGAGGGAAAGATATAGTCAGTCCTTTTGGTGTAACATCCATGCCTTGTTGTGCTTCACATTTGAGCTCCTTTGATTTCAGCATGGGACAACATTTGTGGCAGTTTTACAGCCAAATGTGATGAAAGAGAGCATATCATCTATGCTGCAGTGACCTAAAGAGTGAAGAGCTATTTTTGCAGATAGCTAGAAATGTAAATTACAGACATGAGGGGAAAAAATCTATCAATTCGCAACCAGAGTTCAGAAAACTTCATGCATCTGCACAAGGAGGCTATTACATATGTCAGCAACACAAATGTAGATGAGATGCCTTACATATAGAACAACTATTTGCTTCCTAACAAATCTGCATCTTGTATATTAATACAGGTGTCCTAGTATAAACTGCAAATACATGAATGAGAAACCATGATGTTTAACATAATATGCAGACAGGTGATAAACCATGACAGAATAGCCTTTACTAGCTGTTCAATACTTCCTTTCACCGTGTGCAGAAGATTGAGCAATATCATTTGTGATACGACTCTACTTATCTGAAATGGAGGAAATTAATCAACTTACTATGCAGGCTGGGTCCTGACCCAGTTGATGCCCCTTTAGGGATGACAGGCATCAGGGCATGCTGTATTGCCATCTCCCACATTCGTGCCACATCGATGCCAATACCACTAGTGATAACACTGTTATTCAGTGGGACACTTGAGAGGTTTTCTATGTTTTCTCCAACATAATAGACTATATTTGCTGTGCTTATTTCAAAACAATGAGGATTGGCTCCTTGAGGAAGTAAAGTGAAAGTTTTTGCAGGTTCCAGAGACAAAATTTCAGACAATGGGATTTCCTAAAATGAAAAAATGTTTTATTTTCTGTATAAAGATTATCAACATGTAAAACTAGAGCATGAACTTTATTTAACTGATTTATGATATTAGCTATTGCTTTTAACCACATGCTTCCTGTACAAACAAAAAGGCTCTTGTAACCTGAAACTCCACAACACAGTGGACTGTTGATGGTAAAATACTAAATGTTCCTTTCCAAGACCAAGTAGAACCTTATTTATATAATTAAACTTATCAAAAAGAGGAGTGAGGTGCCATCAGAAACGACCAGGACCATCCATATGTCAGCAAAACTCCACCAGAAAATCAAACTCTATTGACTCTCTGTTTAATAAAATTTTATTTGCAATAAATTGTTTGCAGAATAAATGTATTTGTCATTAAGATTCCAAATCCACTTTTCACACAGGCGTAAACTTGATTTTTTTCATCTTGAAAAACACTTAGGGCATGTTTCACTGACATATTTCCCTGAAAGGGAGCCACATGAAAAAAATACTTTCCATTATTAAAACTTATTGCAGTAATGTCTAAGGAGTTTAACTGCCTCAGGTAGAAAGATATGAGCATTAAAATAATGGTTTACAATCAAAATCACAACATAATGTCCAAAGGACAGAATTAAAATAATATATACTATACCTAATTGTTTGGAAATAATTCATATTATGACTCAGATGAGTTTCGTGCCAGAATTTGTCACTGGTACTGAACTGCCCCTGTTAAAAACCTTCCATTTTCACAACATGTATTTTACAGGTCCTTTTTAGCTGACCCCTTTCTGAACTAAGACTTGTTTGTGAAAGGCAAAACACACATCCGCAGCTTAAATAATGAAAACAAACATAGATCAAAGTTATGCTACTACTGTACTTTCAGTAAATATCTATTAAACCAGCAATTCAGTCATTGTATTCTGCTGGTACAAAAAGAGATTGGAAAATTTTCCTTACTTTGTAATATTTGCTTCCGGTATCATTTTGAAAAAGTGTAATGCATTTGCTGTCCAGTCTCCAGTAGTGTCGTTTCCTCTGCAATGAAAAATGAGGGAAATTTTTTTTCTAGCATTTTCCAAGTAAATTAATGAAATGTTCATTTCTCAAAAACATCACTTCAAAAAATGTTTCACTTAAGCTTGAAGATATGAATTGTGAATGATAAAGATTTGCTATTACAACATTTTTATGAGGATTTTATATTTAAGTTTATAGGATTTATAGGGCCACTCTGTTGTTTTGGTAATAACCTAGCTCTGTTCAAATTGTTCCAGTGTTAAAAATTTAAAATGTTCCTTTGATGTCTGCATTACACTCAGCACAATTTGCTACAGGTGTGCTGCTAAAACAATTAAACTTTCTTTTTGTATCAGATATAACACCCCAGCTCACTTTAGAAAGCTGCACACTGAAGTCTTTATTCCTGTTTTAGCAGGTTGGAATGAAAATAACTTTTTTCTACACTAAATCTATTTTGCAAAACTCTCAATTCACCTAGCAGCAAGATATCTCGGAGACTGCAGCTGGAAGGTAAAGCCACTTTCCAGAGCCCCTAAAATGCTAATAATATTTTTTTACTTAATTCAGAATGTCTTCACATTTGGCTGCTATGATAACGCAACTGACACATTCAGATATTTTTTGTGTGTTTCAACTGTTTCCTGTTTCTTATAAGCAGTGCCAGTCTTCAGTTATGACAAGAGTCAGGACTTTAGGAATCACAAATACTACAAAAATGCCTTACACGGGTGACTGTAAATTCTCAAAGTATTGTTAGGATTTGATTCTGTACTATTATATAGTATGTACAGTAAGACAGGTCTTCCTTTAGATTTCTTACCAGTGTGTCCTTGCTTGTATAGTGAACCATCCAACCCTCCTTCATTACCGTGCTACTTCTCCTTTTTGTGTGCTTCACAGATTGTACCACTCTCATTAATGGAATATTGTTGCTGGTTGAAGGGCTTAAGAATAAATCAATAAAGTTTTTAAAAAAGAAAATAACTTTGGACAAAAAGAAAAAAAATCTTTTAAATCAGAATATATATATCTCTCTCCGATATCCACTTTTATATTTATCATCACTATCACACTGGGACTGGACACTACTTTTTTTTGTCATTCCAAGTATCTTGAGAATACAAAGAAAAAAAAAATTAATGCTACACCAGGAGAATATCAGAGACCTTCTGAAGGCTTACACACACACACACACATATTCTCTCTCCCAAAAGTATTCCTAAAGATGAACTAAGAAGATGGGCAAATGCATAGGTCCTCAACTAGCCTGTGCTATGTATGATTCAGACCTGTACTTGATCTTGAATCTTTCATAACCTAAGTAAACACTGTCCATCAGATTATTGTCCTATGACCTTTCTTGGGTTGAAACACACAGTGGAGTTATGGTGGTTTACAGAGTAGAAAACATGTTAAATGACCAGCTGTGCATACCCTGGCAGGGCATAGTGAAGAATCTGCTGGAACCTCTCGGAGAAAGAGGTTTAAGCCAATAAATTTTTTTCCTCAAAGACCTAAAGAAACATCCCATTGCCTTGCACTCTGGGGCATGCATGCTGAAACTTTCCACGACTCGTCTGACACACAGTAAGTCGGGAAGGCTTGGGAACTTGAGAGTATGCCTGATAGCACCATCAGATAAAATCTGGAATATCTAGTTGGAGAGGTTTAAGAAGCCAAGCCCATCTTCCCACTTTTCTTGCTGTTGGAATTAACCATTCCTAGAGCAGATTCTGCATAATGGAATATGGACTCATAATCTGCTCAATCTTAAACCTAAAAGCCTAGTTATTTCTGGCAGAACTTTAAATGGAGATGCTGCACTGTATGTGAAAACACAGAACTCATGCGTTCTGCCCTGCTGGCAAAGCTATGGGTGCAACAACTCTAACAAAAAAGGGCACAAACCACACAGGAAAAGAATAGTATGTTAAGTTTCCACAGTTGTTCTGACTGTGGATGTCTGCAGATGGCCTTGCTTCACTGTAATGCATCCTGGAAATGAAACATTTTGTGAATTGGCAGTTTCCAATCAAAATGCAAAATGTGTGCTGTCTTAAGGTTTCATTAAGACTGTTGCAGAGTTAACGTCTCTTTTTTTGGCTGAAAATGATCAAATGAGCTGCAATCCCTATAAAACTATAATTGTCTGTACTGACAAGATATTTACTATTTTATTTGCTTTTAATAGATCACTTAAAAATAATCCATGGACATTGGGACTACCCTTACAAATGTATTATTGCATATATTACAAAGGTATTACTGGAAATACGGGGGTGCTCCTCAACTAAGTAAAACATTAGCTTGGTTATCAATGTTTTTATTACCTATAATTGGGTATTTATACTTTGAAAACCTGCAATGCCGTCTATTTGAAATGGATTGCTTTCTATCAGCACAACAGGTATACATTAGTAATGTAGAGCTAAGGGGAATGTCACAGAAATAGTCTCCTAGTAAGCAAGATAAAAGGGGAAACTGCAGGTCGAAATAGGACTTGTGAAAGAAAAATATCCTATGATTCTTCAAGGTATAGATCCCTAGCCTCAAGGAAATTACAGTTGAAAGGACCTTAATTCATTTTAGGTTTCCCTGACAATGAATAATCTCTACTTTTTTCCCTACTAGTCTGTACAGTTCCAATAAGTGAGTAATGCTTTCTTCTCTTCAGACATTTCTAAGGTAAGTTGCACAACTCAATTCCCATTTCCCTTCCTGATTAGTCATTTCAAACCACTAATCTATTTTGTAACTTGCTTGAAATTACTACTTCAAGTTTGTCAAACTTTCCTTCTTTCTAAATCTATCTAAAAAAGCAAACAATTAATCTAGGGCTGATTATACCACAGCCACTTACATGATTTCTTTTTTTTTTTTTTTTATATTGCACTTTTAGTCAGGGAAAAAATGCTTGGAAAAACAAATTTAAAAAGCATGTTCTCTATGGCTCATGCACAAATAAAATTTCACAGCATAATTTTCATAAGAGAGTAGACCTGCAACAATCATTTGTGCATCAGTTTTCAGTTGCTACTTCAACTTAATAATTTTTAAGTTTCTCTTAAATTCCTAATGTATATATTCAGTGAAGCAATCTCACTGCAACCGCAGAACTACCACATATGACTAGCTCTTTCCATTATCAAGGAGCGAGAATAGGGTCCACGTAGATTCCCACTTGAGCCCTGGACAGGATAGTTACTAAAAAATACCAAAGAAGATGGGAGGTACACTCCCCAACTCACCTGATCATCCTGTTAGACTCATCATGATCTGGATCAGCATCCTGCATTTCCCCATTGTCACTATGGCATCCTGTCATTGACATCTCAGAATCGTGAGCTATAGATTCTTCCATGTCATCTATAAACCCACTGTTTCTTTCACTGTCATTGTCATCACTCCCTTCTTCCATGACCACATCAGACTCGGCCCCAGGACTAAGGAGATCTGGAACATAATTTCTCAAGTTATTATCTGAAAACATACAATACTCCAATGACATCATTGTGATAAATTTTGAGCTTCAGGAAAACTCAGGTTCTCTTTGGGTCTATCTCCACTCAGTGTGTACTGGTGAAGTGTGGTCTGTAACCAGTCATTGAGAAAATCACTACAGAAAACTGTAAAGGCATCAAACCAAAATACTTTTAGAAATATAACATTCTATTAAAAAAATGACAAAGTCAAGGCAGATTTTCTTATTCACGCACTTCTATCAAACATTCTACAATCATGAGCTTTATTTTTGAGATCAGGCAGATTTTCTATAACAGCTTGAATGTTGTGTACTGGCCTGATGGCTGTTGGCAGGCTACAGCTGCAAACTGATGCTAGAAGAGCAGTAATTTCAAAATTAGGAATTCTGTAATATGATGATAACATGATGATGAAGTATTGAAATAACTCCCAAGACAATTACTTATAATGTGAACTATCTCTTTTTGTGAAAAAAGATACTTCCTTTGCACCAGTGTTCTCTGTGAAGGCTGCACAATATAGCAGAGTTATCCATACTATTGAAATAACACTCCCTGACTTTAGAAAAGAAAAAATAAATAAATATCAAAAAGATCAATGTAAGATAGCACAGGAAAAAATACAAAGACTTAGTATTTAACTTATTTGACTATGACATAGTATTAATACTATCTTCCAGCTTATATTTAAATTTTTTAACTTTCCAATTTCAAGACCAGATATGCCTAAGCAAGATCAAAGTAAGAGATGACTTTTTATTGTATTGCTGCGTGTGAATGGATTTATTTGTAAGACAGAAAGGAAGAGAAAACCTTAAACTTATTTACCTAAGGACTTACTTTACAAAAGCAAACAAACAAAACCAAACCAAAATAAAAAAAGACACACAAAAAAAGGCATTCTGTTGAAACTCAAGCTGCTGCTATACAGGCAGTGATCCAACATGTCAAAATCATCAGTCCTGTCAGATAGGAAAGACAACAAGAGCTTTTCTGGGATGTCTGCAGTGTTTCAGGAATTTGAAGTAAGGTAAAATCACATACAATACACCAAATATTCCTATCAAGAAACTTTTGCCTAATTGTGTGGAGGAAGGTTCTTGACAGTCAATGTAGAGGATGCCCCAAAAGAAAAAGCGCACTGAACTGGCGGACAGCAAAATGTTTTGAATTAATAGCATTTCACTCAAATTGTAAGTGCACAGCTGAAAGGTTTGTTTCCATGTACAGCAATCTTAAAAAGTTCGGATATAAGTTACTGATGTGCGATTAAGAGACACATTATACTTCATCTCTAGCAGAAACAGTCATCCAGTCATGAATGACATGTTACAGAGCAAGGCTCTCTCTTTGCTATTCCTACAACACTTTTTTAATCTCTATTTTTAATAAACCCACAATCAGTTAAAAATAACCTCCCACATTCAGTGTTTAATGTGTTTATTAATGAGACCATACTTGGAATTTTATCGCTTCAGCTCTTCCTTCACTTACTATTTTGGGGAAGATGCATCACACAGCAGATGGACAGTGTGACAGATACTGTATTGATTTATTAAGTTTGAAAATAATGTTAACCAAATTACTGTAAAAATAGAAATGTGATACCAGGATGAAATTGCCTCCGATAATGCTATGGACCCTGTATCAGTCATTCAGGACACACAATTAAGAGTTCTACCGTGACACTATGCATACCATACTATGGATATTACGTGGTGGGGAAAAGCCAAATTCTATAAATTTTAAGACGGAGAACTTCAAGGAGTACACTTGGAGCAAGCTTGGAGTACGTGTTCTCACACCAAGTGGCTTTGCACAAGCTTTCCTCACTCAGCTCTTCCTCAGACAAACCGTCACTTCCCATCAGGCTGGCATCAGATTCATGTGTAGGAGGCAAGTCAACAAAAGTAGCATGTTGCTTGTGGGGCAAAGTCAGGGAGAGGGCACAGAGGGTGTGTTGGAGGGATGAAATACAGCTGCCTCAGATGGAAAGAGGGAACTTCAAGGCATAATTCAGAAACAAATGTAAATTTGGTTCATTTAGTCCAACTGTCCAGAAACAAAGCTTGCCTTCTTGTCTTCTCTTAGCACTTTAGATCAATCGTGTTTTGCACTCCTCTCTAAAGCTGCACCTATGCAGGAAAAAATTTTATAAATCATAAGCAGATTTAGTTACTTTCTCTGACTGCAAATTTCAGGGAAAACTCTATACCGTTACCAATGGAATCAACACATCATGGTGTATGTTTAGCTCTTAGATTTGAATATCAAGCCATAAACTTCCATAAGCATTGTTACTTGCAACCCTGAAGAAATAGTAACGTTATGGGATTGTTAATGGTTAAGAGAACTATAAATGGTGTAAAGATTAAAAAAACCCAAACCAACAGTGACTCCAAGAGTCCAGTTTGAGGTGCAGAGAGGAACATGCTGTAGGAGTGCAACATCAACCTTCCAGAAAATCATGTACCTTATCACGTTTCAAGTTGGGTACTCGGCATCTGAAATATTTTTTCCTACACTAACTGCCGTTAAACAGAAAAACTCTGTAGTAATACAGTCACACTACTATGAGAAGTATTATGAAAAATATTAGTTAACATTCCTAATTTTGGAAATTCTTGGTATCTCTTCAATAAACTAGATCACCAATTTAAAGTTTGAAAAAGCATACCTAATAAGGCAATACTTAATATGTTAACCTCAAAAGCAGTTTAGGCTGACAACTTAACATGGCAATATGCATTAGAAACGGAACACTTTACCACACTTCGCATTCCTTTATCACATAGGAAAGTGACATTTTCGAGGCAATCAACAACTCATCTACAATCACCCTTTTTTTCTCCAGTACCGTCTGTCAAGCCTACCCATATATTGCTATACTTGACCCAAAACCAACAGCACATGTATGGGAAAATCTGTAGATATTCAAGCCTTTATTACTGGCAATTGGTATGATTAGTTTTACGCCAACAGGAAGCAGTGGAATTTTTTTCCTGGAGGGCCTTCCCAGTTCTTCCAGGTATGCTTTTCATTCTCAGGAAGATAATCCTAAAACAGACACTTTTTTTTTCCCCTCAGATTAAAAAAAGCAATTTTGTGCTTCTATCTGACAGGTGAATGCCAGCTTCTCACGGGTGTAGCTTTTTGCTTTACTCTGGCGTTCTGCATTCAACGGGCCATGACCACCAGGCTGTTTTGCTGCTGACACCACCTCTGTGCCACAGCTGAGCCTGTCCACCTATTTGGAAGACACATGCTCTGAGCTGATGGTGTATGAACCACTCGTAGAGTTCCTCCCACCCTTCATCTTTGACGTACAACAGAAATATCGCGGAGGAAAGGCCACTCCCAAGCAATGGAAAAATGTGTCTTTGTACCCATCACAGTTTTACTCTTTTTTTTTTTTTTTTTTTTTTTAATTTAACTGGTGGTTTAAACAATGACAGAAACATTAGGGCACGTTACCTCCATTAATGGCAACTTCCCCCAGGCAGTTATTTGGCACTTTAGGAGCACACCGTTTATGACAGTTGAACCTACAGTCTGTTAAGAAAAAAAGGGATACAGTAAAATTATTTCTCTTTTTCTGTGACACAGTCATATTTTTTCCTGCTACCCAGCCTATAAATGTTGAGCCCTGTCACTTCACTGGTACAAAGCTATCGTGTCCAGAGAGCGTTCCTTAGCCTGGCTGCATGCGCCCTGCCAGTGGAAGAGACAGTATGAAGATGCTAGAAGTGCGTTTCCCCGAAGGGGAAGGAAAGCATTACTGAGGGCAGCTGGGTGGAGGCACTAGCTGCAGCTGAAGCTCATGCTCAATTCATCTAGGGGAGCCATCGGGAGACCTCTGTGCTTCGCTGCAAAGCCAGAGCTGTTTTTCCAGTGAAAGCAGCAGATCGGGCTGCAGTATATCCACTGCAGCTTAAATGACTGACTACAGATCAAATGCTGCAGACTGAAAATTGGAACAGCAGAACCCAAGCTAACAATTGTTAAGTGAGAAAATATTTGTTCTGTGTATCACAAAGCAACTTCTAGACAGCTTTCGGTGAAGGGTTCCTTCAATATCTTCCTTATTTTCTAGATATTTTTATTTCATTCTACCTTTACTTTTTTCCTATCTGTAAGCAGCACTTTATTAGATATCATCTTAACTGTTTTCTTTTGGCTTATGGAACATATTTTACGTAAACTAAAAGCTGTAACTTATTTACACACCTGGAAAAGCAAAGAGTCAAAAAGGAAGAAATAGCTAAGGATGCATATATCCTTGTAATTATTTAACTCCATATTGATTCAAAAACCAACTGAGATACAGCAGTGCCAAACTGTAGGTAAATATTTTTTTAAAAAGCAGGTTAACATTTGCTTACGTCACTGGACTTTAAAATTAGCTGAAACAGGTGATGCCTTCATAGAGATTTTACTTCAGTAAAAATCAACATCAGAATCACATCTTAAGTTAAATGAATGCAACTTTGAATTTTTGCAGAGTGTTAGTTCAAAGAAGCAACACAAAGTCTACCGCTTAATTCTATGACAGTTATTGTTTATTTTAACAGAAGGAAGGTGATTTTAAGGATCTGTTAGTCGATGTTATCTAACATCATAGCATGCACAATGCTTTGAATTTATGGGCACTCTAGTAGGCTGAGGTGAGCCAGTAATCTAGGCTACAATCCAAGGGGCTTGATTCACTTTGGTACCTGCTAAGGTACAACACCATGAGACCTGAGAGCATATTAGTCACATTGAAAAAATGGGGTTTTAAATTCTCATATAAGCTCATCTTATTTTATTTCCATTACAGCTCCCCCAAAACACTGAATGCTGGGACTTAAGCACATGCTTCAATTCAAGCATAAGACTTTGTAGATTGAAAACAATGAAGAATACAGTCCTTTGTGCTAACTATTCTGCTGTAACTGCCTGTGAGCACATGCTCACCTAGTGCCAAATACAAGATAATTTACACCTGAATGAAAAAGATGTGAGCTACTGCAGATATACCGCAGGGTACGAAAGAACAGTCATGCAGCCAGCTCCTGCAGAACAGCAATTACCATAATTTTGACTCCAGCTTAATCCAATGTAATTGTACATGTGCCTACACCTAGACAGTTCAGTGAAGAAATCATGAGTAAGGCTACATAGTAACTACTCAAACACTAATTTACTAATTTTATTATGCTTAGCTTTTATGTTCCTACAGGGCGTTTACTTACCTTTGCACTGCAAACCCTGTCTAAAAAGCCCTTTGAGAAGCTTCTTACAGTACTGGCAAACTGTTGGCCGTGTGTAAGAGTGGATCACAAAAGTGTGAGGCACTTTAACCTTGGACAGCAAGATCTTGTCGAGCTGAATAGGTCGCCCAATGTAGGATTGTGAATTTGATCTCTTCTCTCTCCCAGTGAATGATTCTGACTGTGTCTTTTGCTGTGAAATACATAAAAAGAACATTTGAATTAATCATGATGTATTAATTTTTAAAAGAATATCATATTGACATATATTCACCTCAAGAACAGTAAATCATATGTCGTAAAAAATAATGTAAGTGCTTTTAAACACTAACAGAACATGCAACATACCCTCTCTCAGGCTGCTTTTGAAAAATTGGAATGGTATCAGACAATATCTTTGCCAACACTACTATCATACATTTCACATTGTGGCTGAAACAGGTTTTTATTTAAAAAAAAATTAAATATTTTTCTAATCAAAATGAAAATATTCGCTAAAGATATCTCAGAAAAGTATTTTGTGTTCTAATAAAAACACAAGCCATTTTTACATGTCTTATTTTTTCCTTTTATACCTTTATATCTTTGAAAGGCTGTATTTTTGCTACAAACCTTATTCTGTGTGCATGCAGGTTTTTGCTAGAAAACAGATTAGTATTTCCATCCCCTTTATTTATAACTTTTGCTATGGCTAAGCTTACCGCATTTAGATTATGCACAATAGATCACAACAGGTATTTAAATGCATAGATATAAATATGTATCAAGTGAGAGACACAGTCTAAGGTATGGAATCAAAAGAATTTCTGAAAGAAATGAGTTACTTTATTTTCCCTACTAAATTCATTTAGATGTAAATATGGTTATTATCCCATAAAACAACTGACACAGAAAACTGCCTTCCCCTAAGAATTGCCCTTGAGAAACAACCAAATTACACCCAGAGTTAACATGGAAAGGAGAAAAAAGTGACAAGATGCAGCTTGATCATTTAAAACTCAGCATCCTCTTGCCATCATCTGCAAATAAACTGAAGGCTACAAAATGAGTCACTCCCCAGTGCGCCTGCACCGTTCAAAAAGTTGTAGTAGCTGAAACTCCAGATTGCCCTAACTTGAAAAAATGTTTTGTTTCGAACTAATAATGTTACAGGAAATTCTGCAACTGAGAAGGCTGATTTATTATTATTTCCTGGTCACCAAAACATAAAAATACATTTCTGCATGCTTCTGCTTGAGATTAAAGGGGAATTAATTCAGAGTGAAGGGGAATTTGAAAGACATTTTGATGGCAGAAGAACTTGAGGAGGTCCAGACTTTGCCTTCATAGCATATTTGCCATAGGAAAAAAGAAGTTTCTTCCTTCCAAAGATCAGATAGGTTTCTTACCGTGAAGATCAAATTTTTTCTTTTGGTTATACTGAAGAGCTACCTGTCTTTCCAAAGACTCATATGCAACAGAATTGCTGAACATTAGAGCTACACTGCTAACTGAAAACAATGCGAACCTCACGTGCTTATCCACTGTATAAACACAGTCCTGTCAAATCCAGGAGAAATATGCAAAATACATTGTATAAGCCAGGTACATACGGTCACCATAAACAAACTAGATTGAAACAAGTATAAGAAAGCATCTGTCTTCATCACAAATAATAGTGGAAAACGTACAAGTGCATGCTTCAATACTACATGTTTACTTCCCAAGTTTTAGACCTTCGTGCTCTGTAAAGCATTTCTGCATACAAAAAAAAGCTAGTCTCAGTTTAGGATTAAATTTATTTAATATTTGTCAGTTAGCAATATTGTTTGCCTAATATTTCCAAGGCAGATTGCATTAAGTCTTATGAAGTCAACATGAACAGGTCTTTGAAAAGGAGGGCAGAAGCCCAGCAGGAAGGAAGAATGAGCCCACATATACAGCACGAACTGCATTGCTCAGCTTGTGCAAACTACCTGCAAATGACAGCCCTCAGTACTTGTGGACTGGACAAAGTTCACAGGAGGAGCCAGAAATACTTAACGCAGTCCTCTCGGTCTTGTATGTAGAATAGGGACAGTCTTGGCCCAGACTGATGGTACTTCAGTTTTAGCGCAGTGCCTTACAGGTTAGACATCCTCAACTCTATGCTATGGTCAGATACCTAGCTTCGAATTTGCTCGTCAGAACAGTTATACATGTGACATACTACATTTTAATGCAAGTATTTTCTTTTTGAATAAAGTAATTCTTTAGTGGTTTGCCTTAATTCTAATCTACCTGCAAGGCATTAGTCACAACACTTTACTGCCTTTGTCTTGAATATGGACATATGGTGGACTTCTCATATTGTAGTAATACTATTCTCTTAAGACATATGAAACTGGAAAAGAGTAAGAATTTCTAAGGGGAAAGAGTTCTGTTGCTTGCTTTCATTATGTCACTGCAAGAAATGAGTATTTCAATTTACTGTTCTTACCACTAGAGCTATTTCTTGACAATCTTACTCTTGTCTAAAGTACAAGTGATACAAATATCTCTTAACATTATGATCTCTGTTAGAACCCTGTCTAATATCACCTAAATTAAATCTACTTCGTATTGTCATTCTTTGTTGTCATTTTCTGAATTATTGTCAAATCAAAAATTATTTTGGCAACTGAATAGTGCTAAAAGCTTTTTAAAAGTCCAAATTACTTACCTCATGCTCAAAGGATTTTAGAAAGCTGGTTTGGCACAGTTTTCCTCAACAAATGCCTTGCAAGTTTTTAGAAATTTCAGCAGTGTTGCTGAAATGTACTGAGACTAATCTTAGGCACTTTTATGTTTAAGAGAGAGAGACAGGCTTCCCTACAGCTTTGGCTTTGACCACTGAGATGCACTGCCTAGATGATGTCTGATTAAATCTCAGGTGTGGTAGAGTATGGGTTTGGCACAAATTATTTGCTATATTTTTTTGCTTTTCCTGTTTGATGGCAAGATTTTTGGTTTTAATGTGCTAGTATATGCTTCTGGATTGTTCTGAGAAAACATCAGGTTGGAAAAAAAGTGAATTCTGTGTGCTCTACATTAACTCAATCCTTTCTGAAAGGTAACTCTGCAGCAGTTTCATCATACCATCAGCTTTATCAAATACCAAGTTAGCATTAATGAAGTTTTTGTACTGTAGTTTATTAAACTTGTTTCCCAAAATTTCTATCAGTCAATGCACACATAATTTTTAAAGGATTTACTTCAAGTCTCACTTCACATGGCTGACAAGTAATATTAGAGAACAGGTGATTAACTACATTTTTACTAGTAATTTAGAAGTGTTCTCTACAGTTCAAGCAGTAATGAATACTAAACAGAAGATAAACATTGGAAGACCTACTGCAGAATGTCAGTCTTCAACACTGGTCCCTACCTTAATTTTTTAATGTGATTTTAATATTCAAAATACTGCTTATATTTCTGTTAAAAATAATATACTGAGGATGCATAACAAATTTAATAACACACACACACAACCATTTCGCCACCCTCACCTCAAAACGAGTGAAACTAAATAGGTAGGCCTAAACTCACTCAAACCAATTGTTTGTAGAAAATATCCATCAGCTTCTTCTATTTACAGAAACAGTACGTCAGCTTTTTTTGCCATTCTACAAGCACTGGGCTGCTACACCATAGCAGCGTAGCACACCACGTAACACACTAGCAATTCTTAATTTACAGTGTCTTCAGGTCAAGTAAGAGGTAAAGCTGAGTTTCACCTTCTCCCATACTAGAAAAGACATCAGCAGACAGGGATCTGGTCCCCCTCCTGCATGCCCAGGCCTGATCTGACAGACTCACTCTCCTTCCCTCTTCCAGCCAGAGGCATCGTGACCCTCGGCTTGTGCTCAGAGGTAGGAAGGGAATGGAAGCTGCTGACAGAGACATCAGAGAGATGCCACAATTTAAAGCCCCTGAAAGAAAAGGAAAACAGGAACTATCCTATTTTCACTGCAAAAGCAAGAATCTCTTCCACAAAGCACCTTCTTCTTCGGCTGGTGTGCCTGGTTTGTCAGAAAGACAAATTAGTTTTTCCTGGTAGTCAGCCAGACTACTGACTCAGCAAATCTGGAAACTTCCCAGGAAATGATTGCTTAACTGGATTACACCATGGAAACTCACAGCCTGTGTGGCTCCAAAGACTAAATAGCCCTTTAGAACAATCATCCCAGCAAGGTAATCTATACTGTTAACAGTTCAGAATATGATTTTCCAAGTGACAACAAACACAAAGAAACCCGTACAGATATTTAACTGTACGGATGTCCAACCAAGCTAGTGACACTGATCACATCCAGGAACTTCAATTATGCCTTAAGCTATGAGACTATCTAATGGAATCCAGTGCTTGCTTAGTCTTTTATTTTGAAAAAAGTTTGTGGCTTTTTTTTTTAATTCCAAGAAGGCAGAGGTGCCAAGCTTTTCCCCAACATGGGGCATTCTGCATGACTCTTATTAGCTGATGCCTTGCCCCTCCTCGTTCAATTTTGTCTAATTTTTGGAATATATTGAAGCTACTCATAGTTTATCTGGTGAGCTTGGTTAAAAGCTATTCAAGGACACAAGAAATTTCTCTACAGTAGCCAACAGCAGAAAGTCATTGTGCAGAACCCTGTCACTGCAGGAAGGAGACAGTTTTCCATATAACTGCTACCCCAGAGGTCAAAATCCCTCGGCAGGAGAACCCTCCTGTCTGTCTTTTTACCTTGTCCAAATCCACTGCAATATACAATTAAGAAACTGAAATAAATACTGATTCTCTGCCAATGGATTCAGCTGGTTTTATTACCTGGGTGATTTTGACTGACTTTTAGCACCACAACTATCCCTCCCAGGCACAGAAACCAAAGAAACTTTAGGGAGATGCTGAAGGGACTGACGGGAAGCAATAAAAGCTGACTGACTGGATGCAGAGTTGGCCGCCCGGGAACAAAGACAAGGATCAGCCCTGCAATCCAGCCGCACAGGCTAGACTAAAATGTAAAATAGACTGCTCTTCGCCCGACCTTCTTTTAAAAGGTTTCAACAGTCCTACTAAAAATGTCCCAGGGATTCTGACAAACCTTTACTGATAAGCTTCATGTTCTAGAGGAGTCAGAAAAGAAATACTTCAATTTTGACATTTGATCATCTTACTTGAAATTATGCTTGGGGAAACACATCAAAGTCAGTAAACTTCACTCAGAAGAGAACAAGCTGAACGTTCTATACTCTCCTAAATATATAATATTTTCAAACACAAGGAAGTGCTAACCTTTTGCAGGCTCAATATCTAAAAAGTAGTGTGACATTATTCCTGTACTTTACACTGAGATATTCAATCAAAAACAACACAGGTATTACTACAATTTTGAAATGTTTGCCTTAACAAAAGAAACAAACTATCAAGAGCTATTATTTTTTTTATTTACTTGGACAACTGAGAAAAGTGTATATAAAAAAAAGTATAAAAAGTATATTTAAAAAACCAAACAGCAATAACTGTCCGCGTTAAGTTTCATTTTCAGTGTTGAAGCATACTTTGTTGAAACATGCATTTCCTTCCTATATTGAAGGCAGAGGATAAAGCCTTAATATGTTCATATACAATTTCTTCACAGGAAGCTACTGTCAAATGAGGTGCTAGATATCTATGTAACCACAGGAACTACTACGCTTTTAATGCAATGCAAATGTTGACTTTCTTTTACAAATTGAACTATGTGACTGTAATTAAGTGAATTCAAGGAAACAAATCTTCAGTTAAATAACCTGAAATACCACACTTAGAATGCAATCAACTGTGTTGTCTTTCGAGGCTTCTTGCACTAAGTCAAGTGTATGATTTAATCCTACAAACACCATAGTTAGATAGCTACAGTCTGAAAAACATTTGAGTGTTACATGTGTAAACACATCAAAGAACTGACTTCAGTACAAGCTGTTAATATTAAATTATCCACAGATGGAAATCATTATGTACCCTGTTCCTCCACTCAGACATCAATACCAGCAAACAGTGGTTTGAATACTCTGTCTGTAACCTGCCTTATTTTGTAAAGTAACAAAAGATTACTGCGTTTCAGCAGTTGTTGTGTGACTACACTAACTTCTCAGAGTCAGGGATTTCCCTAGACCAAAAGCCCTTTGCTGACAAAGGATTTGCTAGTGACAGCAGGCATAGTAGGGCTTATAGAGCACAAAGCTTTTTTCCTGCACCGTACAGACGTTCCTTCAAAAATATTAGGTTTACTTTGCTCTTCTATTATGTGCTTCATAATTTTAAGTATAATAATTTTAAGTAATAAATTATTTTCATGTAAGTCTCTTGTAGTACTAGAATGCCCACATCATAAGCCAGACTCAGCAGCTCAGTTGTGCCTACTGCATAGAACTAATAAAAAAGGAAAAAAAAGGTACATACCATGATACAAAGGTGGCATAGTCAAGTTATAATTCAAGACAAAACCCTTCAGGGAACCTTTGTACAATTCTGGTTCACACTATCACATATTAATATTGTCTATTTTTTTTTTCCAACGCCTGTGTAAATGCATCCCATCTGACTCTGTCTCCAATACCATCCTTACCAAATCAGGGATAATCAGCAAGCTTTTGGGCTTAACCACAGCGACTGGTTTAGAAGAAGTTTTGGCATTGGACAGAGGAGGTCTAGACAAACCAGCTTGGCAATTCTTGTCTAAAGGGAAGGGAGTTTGGGGGCAGTAGGATGTTACCAATGCACAAGAAGAAGCTTATATGTTAGAAAGGAAAGTGCCATTAAACATGTTTGGGCCAGGTAAGCAGAGATAAAAGGTTGCGCTGATTGCCTCTATCCCTCAAAACACATTTGTATTTTCAATATGTGCAAACTTTTGTGTTAGTACTTAGAAACTACAAAAACTTCGCTCTGAGTGTATGTTTGCTTAGACATGCCATACACTACTAAAGAATTCCTACTGTCACAATCACAGAGCATCTACAAGTCCTCAGTTTAACCCACAGTGACTTCTGTGAAGGATCATAAGCTGAGAACTATTTTTATTGTCTTTCCTAAAAAGAAAATAGGGGATTTAAGAACAAGTGACAATTACCTGAGGACAAGAACAACCTGAACCTCCTTCCTCCTCCTTATTTAAATATTTAATTTTCAGTGTCAGATTCATTGAGTTCTTGGTTCTCAGTTCTGTTCAGTGCATGAACCTAGACTCATCTGGTGAAACTGGCACTAAATGAATGTAAACATTACTTAAGATGGGTTTAGTTTACAGCCTATATTTTATACTTTTATTAAGTTTAAATAACATCTAGATTTTGGACCTCAAAAAATTTCCAGAGGAACTCGCCAAAATAGCATAGGGTTTCTTATTAAACCAACAAGCACGCTGAAAATAAGTTCCCATAGGACAGACAGGAATGTGCAACGTACATCACTGGAGCATGGAAGCATAACCTGGGAGTGACAAGAACAGAACACAACTATGAGTGGTATTAATTCAGAGTTGAGTGTCCTTTGTTAAGAGGAAATATTAATTTTGCCTCTGAGGATCTTTGGTCTAATGAACTCCAGCCATTAGAAAAGGACTCCTACCAATTACAACTGGCTTAAGGCACAAAGCTGCTCTCAGTTGCAACACCCTAGCTCTTCTTTAACCCTTCCCTCAGGGGCTCCTTTTTTCCAGTCCAGGGAGTTGGGGAGGCCATATGAGGCTCTAAAGGGACTGGAACTAGGAAAAGGAGAGGCGTCTTCTGTCTGACAGTGGAAAAGGAAGGCTTTGTAGAGTGGGAATTTTTGAGTCACTGGAAATGAGGGCTCCTTATTTCAGGGGAGTAAGAAAAAAGAGCTGCTGTATTAAGAGCTGGATACAAGGGAAAGAAGATAAAATGGCCATCTACACCTCAAGACAACTCCCTCCCAGTGAGTCTACCGTCCTGTTTCTGCAAAAATCACTCTTCTACATATAGCTGAGAAGCCTCAAGCCAAGTCTTGCTTATAACAAGTGTACAGAGGCAGGCAACACCTGCTGCTTTGTATTCTGATTAAGTGAGAAGCAAATAGTCTTTTAAAACTAAAATGAAGTAAATTATTTAGTAAAAAATAATTCCGGATTCTCCCTTAAAAAGCAATGATAACATGTAAGTAACTCTGCAGTATTCCACTTACCTGTGCCCCGTAAGACACAGCAATACTACAATACTACTTTAAATGCAAAGCTCAGCGAGGCTTTTTCTGAGAAATCACTGCCAATGTGTCTGTAAAATTACCTTAACACATCAATATTCATAGCTTACTAGAAGAATGAATAAAACATACCAAAATAATGGAAATATATATAAAAATAGAGATAAAATCCTGTTGTGTCACATAAATGTATTTTAAATTAAAAACATAGATGGTTAACATTCTTTTTTTTACAAAAGAAACACAATTTTGTTTTTCCTCCAAATACCTTTATCTTTTTTCATTACTATTTTTAATTACTGTTAATTTAGGGTAATCCATCACTATCTGGATTGCTGGATTTACCATTTTTTTCAGATGGCACATACTTAGAATAAAATTATCTTGGATATTACAAAAATCTTATTCTATTTTTTGTTTGTTTGTATTGTTTTATGGGTATTGTGTGGACTTGTACTTCTGGGGCACACTATGATACTTAGGCACACTACATCAAGTATATATGTGTTTTAGGAAGAAATAAGTTTTTCCTTTCTTAAGAGATAGATGTTTGGCCATGATAATCTTCACTTCAGCATAACAAAATATTCCTCAGGTTAACTGTGTAGTATTTCTAAAAAGGAAAACATTTGCAAAGCCTGCTCTTCTCTGCCTGCATCTCAAATACATGCTGCAAGGGAAAGATGCCAAGATTTCATAGTTTCAGAACCTTTTGAAACTTTAAACATGAAACAAATTTCTTTGGAAAATCCATATTGAAAGCCAAAGAGGACCACCTTTGACATGGAGTACCCAGAAAAAAACCCATAAAATTGTTTTCTCATTAAGATAGACTTGATACTTTTTATATATAACTGTAACTTAGTTGTACACTGTTCATGTTTATTTCCACAGAAATAGAGAGTCCTTGACTTTTTTTTTTTAATACAACCGTATTCTGGAAAAAGCTACTACTCTGCATTATAATATCAGAAGTTTATTGCTGGTGAGCACTTAAAGGTCAGGTTTGTTCAGCTTAAAATAAAGTGTTTATTTTCTACATTATTCCAGCAAATGCCCAACGTTCTGAAAGTGAAGTTAAAATTTTCCTCCCATGTGTTACTACCAGGAAAAAAGGGCTACCAAGGGCTATAGTCCAACCAATGATGTCTATTATGCCTAAGAAATTAAAATGCCACTTTTGTATCAAAATATTTATTGTTAGCTAATTTTAAAGAATTATGACCTTCACTTTGGAATCTGAACTTCAGAGTTTTGCACTGGATATACTCTTTCTGAAAGAAAAATAAATACTCTTGAGTTCTGAAGAGTATAAAGTACTGATCTGATTAAACTCCTTCATTTCTTCACATTGACATTGATAATCCTAAAAGAGGATGTTCCTGATAGTATAACAGGGAGTAGAGCAAATTCAGTACATACCTCATAGCCAGGGCTGACAGGAGACTGAGACAGGAGGTTGGAAAGAAGAAAAAACGAAACAAAGAAATAAGGGGGGGAAAAAAAAGACAGAAAATAATGTTACTTCAGAAGCAAGCATGAATGTGCGATTATTTTATACTTTCACTCTATGTTATAGAATAGAATGCAAAAGAATTGCATTTGAGCTATGACAGGTAAAAATCTGGGTTACATAGCATCCTCCTAGTTCTACATGTTTTAGTATTTGATAAGTTTTACACTAAGTCAAGAATCAAAAAAAGGATACTGCCCCAATTTTATTCTTTGGGGGTAGATTTTTAAAGCTGCACTTAAATACAGTCCCCAGTCAATTTTCAGCTCAAATGAAATGCTTTATTGACAAATGAAAACATTTACACACAAACTGAAACTGTGGCTGTGTGTGGTGGTTCCCTATGAAAGAATAATTAAAATACCCTTTGCAGGATTCCATATTATCCTGTCTCAAAGATTTGTCTGAATGCCACAATTTCATAAGTTAGGGCATAACTTCTTCACTTTATAAGTGGCATTTTTCCAGAAGCCAGATTTACAAGCTAAATTTAACATGGGGAGCTAAAGCTGGCTTCTTTCTGGTTCACACAACATCGACAAAAAGGTTCTGAAATCATAACGTAGTTAATAATTCCACCTATGAAAGGTCTCTTAGAACTCCTTCTCTCTCAACTGCTCTGACTCTACATAGTAGATAAGGGTAAAAATAACATTTATTTTAGTCCTATTTAAAGAATGGACAGAAATCTGATTGAATTCAGTGGTCTCAAACATAAGTTATATTTTGTTACCAGTGATTCAAGTGCCACACCAATACTAATAATGAATGATACAATTTTGTGAAGGAGGATGATGTTTCTTAGTATATTCACACAGTGTGTAGAAAAGTGAAACACATTCCAAAGTGCATGCTTTGATTGGTACCACAGTATAAACTGCCATAAAACTTATCTCACAAGTACTGCAGAAGAATGGAGTCCAAAGGACAGATCTGATACAGGAGAACTGACAAAGCTTATGCACACTTAAAGAAAAGGGGAAAAAATTGAAACACATTCAATGCAAAAAACCCAAAACAAAACAAAAGACATATAGAAGCCATATGTGAGAGCACTTCTGAGAAACTGGTAAATGATACCATGATTTCCTGAAACAAAGGTGAAATCGGAAAGTGATTTTATTTCTCTAGGCTAATGCCTATCCCCGTACCTACTGTAAACATATTTTCTTTGTGCATGCACGTGTGTGTGCACATGTATGATATTCTGAATCATCAGTGTAGGTACACTGATAATTACAAGTTCTTAGACAAGCATACCCTGCAGTATATATTAAACTCACTGTATTTCTTCACTAGCAATTTTAATATTTTGAACAGTTTTAAAATATGTAGCCTTGCAAAACCAGTGTTTCATACCAGAACGTATCAGCAAACAACGAACTAAAAATGTTTTAAAATTGAAATTTTTTGCTATCTTATAACTGTACAGTGCAGTGAATATTTATAGAGAGTATACCAGGATGCTCACTCATACAAATTTTTAACCAAAATTCCAGAAACAATTCAGAATTAGGGCCAGCCTTCCTCAAAATTTTCTGTCTGAATAAGTGAGCATTTCTGATACAACCTACTGAGCATTATGAATAATCCCTATAGACTTCTTGCTGCAGCTTTTGCAGAACTTAAACACCTTACTCATTTATGCAGCTTTTCAATTAAAAATACAGATTCAGAATGTTAACCTTAATTTCCAAGTAGTTTTAGGCTAATGATAATCAGTAGCATAAGTACATAATTATGGTTCATAGATGGTACTGCATATAACACCAGATCTACATCATTTGCAATAGTGTCCTTTTAGTATGTCAAGTTTAATAAGTTTAATATTCTAATTGAGAGGAAAACATGATAATTGATGTGTGTACTTATAAATTCTTTCCTCTCTTTTAAACCTTAAGGTTTTCAAAACTTTCACTTAGGAGTGGATTCATTTACACACAGTGTAAATTCTTAACTATTCAAGTGTATTATGATCATGAGTGTTAAAAGGAACAAATATGCCAAAGATAAAAAAATACATGTAATTATAAATTACTCCTGTCATTACTTTATTAATGCATATAAAACTATACCATATATTTACATGTGCCTGTGTGTATACTGTACATCTACACACATACAGATATATACATACATTCACCAAATAGATCTGTTTAAGGAAATAATGGAGATTTCTCCTACTTTCTTCTGAACACTTAGAAATATGCTAAATACACAGGCTCCTACTAATTCACTATAGCCTTGACTGTTACAGATACTCAATTTGATAACGTGGTGTTTGGGTCACAGTGTTCTCCTGAGACAAATCTTTCCTATATCCTAAACCAATGGATAGAATGATCTGATGCAGAAGAAATTCAACTTCTATTTCCAGAGAAGGCATCCTCCAAGATGCAACTACTCACATTAGCATGGGTGGCAGTTTTAGACCTTCAAAATAACCTAATTCTTGCCAATGGGAGGAGACTACTGGGAGTATCAGAAGTGCCACATACCTTAAACCCACATACCTTAAGCTGGTGACCTCCCTTTTATGTCAAGATGACTTTTCTCACAGCAATGCTTTATAATTTACATACCACCCTCCTCTGTAACAGGCAAAACCAGATCCTAGAGCACTAAATGTCCTTGCTTCTTCGCAGCAACACCCATGGCCTCTATAGCTAGGGAATCCCATACCAGAAGGGCTTCATCCGGCATGCTGGGCGAGGGTTCTGCAGAAACTGTCCGAACGGTGCTGAGTCCTGTCAGGGAAACGTTTGACAGGCGCCTTTTCCGTACGCCACTGCAGTTGTTAGGGATTTTAAATGCACACCTCTTATGGTAATTCAGACCACATCCTGAAAAGATAAATTTAAAACCACCTGATTACAGTTTATTACTGGAAAAAGGAAAGCACTTAAAAAAAAAATTCAAACCACCACCCTTATTTTTGATTAAACTTTTTTCCTCTACTCTGCTGGTTTTGTTCCTATATTCTACAAATTTTTAGAGAGATAATGTTATGAGTTCTGAACAGTTATATCTAAACCCAGTGTTTTTTCTTTGATTTTTCAAAAATCTCTGGTCTCAAAGTGCAAGAAATTTCTATGATCCACATTTGGGAGGTAAGGAAGTCTTTCACTGGAAACATTATATTCCATTGGATACAGAACCAGGAGGCAAATAGTTGTGGGAAAAGAAGAGAAGATAGTTATTACAGCCTCATATGGACTGACAGTAAGTTCGGTTAAATGATTTGAATTAATGTGATATAGAATTACATATAGGCTCAGCCTCATAAGGGAAGTGTAAGACACAGAAAACCTTTTCTTAAAAATACATATAGACCATGTTTTTTCACTTCAGGTTACAGAGCCATATCTACGACGCCTCAGAGCAGCCAAAAGGATTAGTTCCTTAATTAGTTAATTATTTTGATAGTTCTTACTGTCTCTACCTACTGTAATTTTTTTTTCTGATGCCTAACCGATTTAAAAGCAACATCAGAGACAACATACATAAGTGGAATGAACTCTTACTGAGACTAAAAATCACATCTCACTGCAGCTTACCCTCACATTTGAGTCCCTGACGCACCAGCCCCCACAGCATTTCTCCACAATGGTCACAGAAGGCCGGCGCTCGATACGAGTGGACAAAAAGAGCATGGGGCCGGATTTGAAAGTCTTCAAATGTAGCAGAAGCTGTAACAACAAGATAATTCAAAAAATGAGTAAAATTAGTAACATAACTAATATGCTTCATTTATGTGGTATTTCATCACAGAACAAAGCAAAACACCTTTTGGTCACTATGATGATGAACTTCGAATTTTGTATTGGTCATTATACTATATTTTGAAGATAAAAAGATTGATGATAGACCACCAATCAATGGTATAGCATATGCAATGACCACTGGAAAAAGAATAAAGCTGCTTTTACAAACTTGCAGCAATAACTTCTCTGATAATATTTTTCCAATAAAACACAGGAGGATAATACCATATCAAACATTTATCAGAAATTGGCAGAGTTCAGTCAAATGTTGAAAATTTTTCAACATACTCTTACAGATTGTAAAGATCTACATACATAAGAAAAACTGAATATATCCGGTAAATAAACATTTTTTTTTTTTTTTCAGACAAGGAAAATGTATCCAAAATGAGCCATTTCAGCTGACCTTTTGGTAGATCTTATTCAGCAGCCTGCACTGGTATTGTTGGACTGATCGCTCAAGTTGAAAATATACATTATAGTTTAAAAAGAAAACATGTAATTATACACCCAATCATCAACAAAGACAAAAACCTTGCTGAGCAGTCCGGAGAACTGCTCTACATTTCCCGAAGTACCAATCCTTTCAAAGTGATGTGAGCTTGCAACTGGTCTAACAGTTGCAAAAGTTTACAGGGGCTAGTTAAAGGCACTACTGTAAACTATAAAAATAAACAAGGACAGTGTTTTAAGATCTATTTAGTATACAGAGGCAGCCGACACCACAATACTTTAAAAAATATACTTTAATGAAATATTTGCTTTTTCTTATTAAATACATTAAACATATATCAGATAGGTTCATGAAAAATAATAGCTGTCAAATATTCTTAAACATTAAGCACGTATACATCTGATCTCACTCAGGCTACCATTTAAACAGGTCATTTAAGTGTGTGCTTACTTCACAGATATCAGTATGAATGAACCAGGTATGCAGCCACTTCATAGAAATGTTTTGTCTCTCAACAGAAATACATTCCTGATTTGCAACTGAGAGGAAAAAAAACCTATTTTTTTTTAAATGATTCAGTTCAAATGAATTCCGAAAAGATCCAAATACAATTAGTCCCTGGCTTGTTCCTTGTGTATTAAATAAAAATAGGACAAAAAATCTGCATATCAATCAAGAAAAGGTTTTTAACTAATTAAGTTAGTTAAGTAACTAAGGAGTACCAATAAAGACCTATTCCCTGGACTCCGTTACTTCTGTGCACAAAACTCTTCCAAAAATGTCCACCGAAAAACATGTTTCCAGTCTCAACCAATTTTCAGTCTAGAAGTCTTTTAACAGAAGTTTTTGGAATACCATCACAAAAGCAGGATCCCAGGACTCTAATGATATCAAACCTTCTTTTTTTATTTTTTATTAAAACGATCCAAATCACCTAACAGTTTGTTTAATTCAAGACTTAATTTTCCTTTCCCAGAATTATTCTGTTCCTAGATTTCATGATAAGCCATGTTAAAAAGCTTAATTCATACAATTAGGACTTCATAAAACAGTCCAACGTGTTAGCACATCCCAAATCTAAAATAAAATAGTTTTGCATTTATTCAACAATGTTAGGTCAGCCATTTATTTCAGTCTTAAGGGCTTTTAAACACATAAGGATACTTGTTCATGTATGTTATTTTTCTGTTCTTTTCTGGCGGTTACATATTTTTACCACGGTCAAGTTCACTACCGTTAAGGCAACACTCACTCTGTCATGGTAATGCTGTCCTTGGTAAACTAGAAAACACAACTCATCAGAACACACTTTACATGTTGAACAGAATTCTTGTGATTTTACTTTGTTTAGGACTTAAAGTCAACCATCTTTTCTGTGCATATAGCCAGACGTTTTTCTGCAATTCCGACCTAATCAAAGAATACAAGAATACAAAGAATACAAGCACTCAAACTTTAAAATGTATTTTGATGTCATTTAAAATAACAAAAATACATGTTTATTCTTCACTTGTACAAAGAGAACAGAATACAGGCATATTAACTTCCCTATTTAATTTTATATTGAAGATATATCATAGGAACTAGGATAACATCTCCCCAGGAGATCACTGGTTTGTGGAGTTCGAGAAGGATTCCTTTTTCCGGGCCTCTATATCACCAGCATTCAGCCACCAGGAGGAAAAGGTGCCAGAGTCAGGCAACAGACACCTCTATGGTCCTACCACATATGGATACCAACTAAGCTATGATAGCCCAGGAGCCGTATGAGATCAAATTATAGATGAAAAGCATAAGAAAAGTTGTATTGGAAAAGGAGGAGCAAGAAAAACACTTTCAGGAGTTCACAGCCATGCTGTAACCTATTGGCACAGAAAACACACGCTAGCATCTGTGTGGGTCAGCCGACAGGTTAGGAGGTTGGATTCTCCACTGTCGTCTCACACACAAGAGCTGACAGGGATATTTTCTGTCATCTGTTCTCCTAGAGACTACCAAGGAGTCATTTTGTGCCTTGGTAAATCACACCTTCCTCTCCTCTTGCCTGGTTGATGAAACTGTGATATACAGGTGAAGATGTGGTCTTCAGCGTTTTGCTATCTCCCTACATACAGCATGCTAGGATCTACCTCCTCAGCAACGCAGACTGCTACAAACACATCGCTAAGCCTTTGAATCTCTCTATTTCCTTCAGAGTTTCAATGTAAGTTCAGAGCCTCAGCCTTTCTGTTCAGGACTCCTGATTCTGGATTTTCCACAGCATATCTACCTACGGCTTTATGAAGAATATTGCGATTAACATCTCCACTTCTTCCATGATCATTTTGTTATCAGACATGCATCTGGGAGTTTTCTCAAGGATAAGCACCAAAACTGTAACACCATGCTCTATCAGCTTCCAACTGCAGCGTACACTTCTTTGCTATTGTCTCTAGTTTAAATTTGCACATAACAAACATAAACCCAAAAAGCTTACTAAAACAAGATAGTCAGTGAGCAAGCATTTCTCCCCAAGGGAGAAGACAAGGAAATACACTACTGTAAGACCCTCGGACATGATAGCCATGAATTTTGTTAACATATATGTGAATTTTAGAGATACAAACTTTTTGTTTATATAACTAGACTTTCCTGAGGTTGTTTCTAAAAGCATACAAGTAATAAAGCACTATTAAAAGACAAGTGATGTGTAAAATAAAAATAATGTCTCAATCTAGTAAAGGATTTAAGTATGTATATAAGTTTATGATTATTTCCTTGAATACCTGCCTGAAGTTATGCATGTATTCAAACTCTATTTTGAGCAAATGACGTTTGCTAAATTGGAAGATTGGAGAGGAGTTTATGTGGATTTACTGGGTGGTTTTTCAAGTAGTATGAACAGTACAGTAAAAGCTTAGAGAAAGCAGTAACTTCAATTTAGCTTAACAATTTAGATAATGGATTTAAAATATTTTAGTATATCTTTATATTAAAGTACTAGTTTTTGTGAAAAGTAAATATCAATACCTCTGTAGAAGCAAAACTGAATTCAAAACCTCCCACAAGAAGTTCTGACTTAGGGATTCGATCATTCATCTCTCTTCTGTGTCCTAAATTCAGTTCCACCTGAAGCTGTTAAGTGGATGTAAAGTATTTTATTGTCGAGTGTCATTCTCTCAATTCCATTTTTGTTGCACTGGTCTCTTCCTGCCCCCCACGGCTCCTTCACAAATGGTTGAAGAAATAATTGATATCCTTTCTGTTAAAGCTGTAACTGAACCTTCCGGTCTCCTTGCAAATTAATTAATGGGTTATCATGGCTCATGATCTTGTAATAAAAAATGTTTCTACTCCCAAGGCAAAAAAGTAATTTAGAAATAACTTCATTATATCTTTTGTTTAGTTCACATTACAAATATATGTGATATTAAATAAATACCACACTTAGAAGTAATAATGCTAATGCAATTTTAGGGAGGCAGTAATTAAACATAAAGAAGTTTGATTTGATGTCCTGAAGTACTAAACTTGAAGTTTTTACACCAGTTATTATAAATGCACATGCAGTAATACATTTAGTTTTTTTTAATTTAAATGTCTTTCAATTTACATGTAATTGTTCTTAAATGTAAAATGTTATGTAAAATTAAATGTTCTTAAAATTTCTTGTACAGTACACATTGCAAAACAGAGATGACCAATCTTCAAAGACATTTCCTTTATCTGGAAGCTTACATTTTGCCCGTATATTTAATTATGAAATAACATTGGGATTTTTTTTTTCCTTGACAGAAAAGTAAATTGTCTGGGCTGAATTACAGCTGGATTTAAATAGCTCTGCAGCAGGTTAGGCTGTCGTTTTCATGGTCAACTCAGCCTCCTGTATCTGCAACAACACTGTATTGGAGTTAAAACTCATCAAGGACGAGCTGACTGGCACAACTGTTCATCTACCATGAACTGTGAGAATAGCTAAACTGTATTCCCGTGACAATAAGGGAGCAGGAGCTAGTAATGAAGGGTCCACCTCACCTGAAGGGTCCTGAAAGTTATGCTTAGAAGCTCCAGAAACCAGTTTCAGGGAACACTGAAGGACTGTTAGATCCTACCTTTGTACAGGGTTTTGGGGCTGGAATACAAGGGAGTGTAGACCAGCATCCCAAAAAATCACTACTTGAGGACTTCACAGCTTAAAGATACTCTTAGACATCACCCATAGAGAAGGTCAGCAAGAAACTGAACTTAACAGCAAACTACTAGATAAGGAACACCAATCTGTTGGTTGAAGAGGTAACTGAGGCATGATCTAGGATGCTTCCAGCATCATCAAAAAAATATATCAATGGTAAAGGTAAGCAGTGATAAATACCATTCTTAATCTACATTTCAACCCTCCTGGCTAACTGGAACTTCTCATATAATTTTATATATTGATATATTCAAAAGCCGTTCATTTTAGACTGACATGATAAATATTCAAAAATAAAAGGCAGGGAGGAAAAATCGATTTTCTTTTAAGAAAGCATTAAATATGGCAAGTACCACAGAATACAGCAGTAAGAATAATACAAAACATCATTCTTTCTCCTTTTTTGAAACTGTTCTGGCAATGTACCACTGTGTTGAAAGGCGTGGAAGTCATTTGGGTTTTAATTTTTAAGGTAAAAACAGTGTTTTTCTAGGCTTCAGATTTATGTGTTCTCATCAGGCTCTGCAGACAGCATTCTGTTTCCTTGTCCCATGAAATGATGTTATTTCAGAACACTATTCACTGAAACTAGCGTGTCATTAGAACTTGATCTGGAAGAACTACGTTAACCAACAAGTTACAAAAATCTTTAATCTGTATAAACATGGACAATTCATATTTCTTGTCCTGTCACCTGTATAGCATACTTGACTTTCTATGGTTAAACCTACCATAGCTTAAATTTTCAGAGCATGCAATTCCAGAAGCATTCATATATGAATTAGGTTCTTCTTTCAAACTTCTGCCATCATCTTGTAATTTGTAACTTTTTAAAATTACACAACTGGAAAGGCTTACATATAGCCACTAACAATCAAAGTTTTAACTTTCAGAATACTCCTGTGTTATTTACTACAAAATTAAAAACCCTGCTGATGAAAAGAAAGATATGTTTGGGTTTTTATTAAATTTTATTAAATTAAATAGAGACCTTTATTGTTAACAGAAAAAAAAAAATCTTCTGTCACATCAGGCTATCCTTTTGCATTGACTTAGCACTGATATTGTGAAGGCAACTTTCTGGCTGTATGTAAAATTGTGCAGTAAAAAAACAAGGGGTTCCAAATATGCCTGCAACGATATCCTGAAAAACTCATCACTCTGCAAAAAAGTTTGCAACATTATGTTCTTAATATAATACTGTTACACTGTTAACTCTCAGGCTAACTTGTCATCATCTATTTAAGCATTCCTAGTATCACCAAAACACAGACATTGAAACTACGACAGCTTTGACAAGACTATTTCATCAAGCCTGTTAATGACTTGGCTATTAATGGCTTAGTACTCCTTGTTCTGGGCTCGGGAGCAGATCATTCAGCACAGCTGGAAATGAGAACAAGAAGCCATTGCAACTCAGAGACAAGGTCCTGCTTTAAGAAAGAGGCAAATGATTTACTGATCTTTTTGAGTTCCAAGTCTGAAAGGGCTTTTGAACTATTAGCAGAGGTGAGATCCTGCTATTTTGAGCGACAGAGCTTCACGTAACGGGAGCTGGCATCTAGCATCCCCGCCTCTCATAGCATAAGAAACCATCAACCACATGATTAGCAGTACCTTGCAGCTACGAAAAGCAGACATTCTCCTGCTATCCTCTCCCATTTGGAATGCCTTTAAGAGTCATGTATCCCATTGACTTCCTGCAGCCACTCGTAACCAAGTCTTCCCTACAAGAACTGCTGGCATTCACCACTTAAAAAATAAATATAACACTATTCCACTTCAAGCACTGATTAAACCATAATAATTAATGACCATATATACAATTTCACTGGGGTAAGAGAAAGGAAAGCATTTTATTCTTCTTGCTATTCTACCCTGGCAATCAAAGACAGTCTGAGTTTTCAGAATCCCATCAAAATCAGCAGAGCTAGGGCAGTTCATAAAAGCTAAAGATTTGATCTCTGATCTCCATCTTGAAATCTGACTTAAAAATTAAACTAGGATTATCAGGACCCTAATGCATAACAGAAATTACAATTTCCTAAAATCTAGACATGTACAGATTTATAATCACTTTATTTGTACTGCTCTGAAATAAGGAAACTTGGATATGGAAAACTGGGCTCTGATGAGCTTTCTGGATATGTATGTGAGTAGTCAGTACTCTAAATTTTACACGCAGGAAAATCTTTCTAATCCAGTAAATTTCATTTTGTTTCCCTTGCCTATTATTGCTTTATCACAATGTTTTAGGTGAAAAATAGCTTAAATGCTAACAGTTGGCAAGTAATTGGCTGTAGGAAGCAGGGATGGAGTGGGACATAAATTTTCAGAATTGAATTTTGAACTCTCAAGCAGAAGTCTGCTACTTGCTAACCGCAATTGGTACTTGCTAGCTGCATTATTTTATAACACACACACAAAGCAAAAGTGGCACGCCCTCAGTCCTCCATTAATAGAGACAGGGAACTCAGCCACCAACTACAAGGCTGATCACATGTTGTGCTTCTGCATATGAACTATTTTGACTGGAAACACCGTGAGCTTGGAGGTCTGGAAAGAGGAGGACATGGAAAAGAAAGGTCCCCAAAACGAAGCAGTCATGTCAGAAGGAAGAAGGGGGGCTGGAAAGATGAAGGTAAAGATCCTGCTTAGAGGATGTAAGAAGAACATGCTGGAAGTAGGGGAAGATCCCAGAGATCAGAGAGAAGGAGGCCAGTGGACGTCCATGCATTTTGGTTGCTGACGCCCACGACTGTTAGCTGCAAGCAGTGGCACAGCAGGAGTGAACAGGTCTTTGTGCCCAGCCTTCCCTGGCCAGCAGCTACGTCACTGGGAGGGGCAGTGGGGAGGTAGCGTGGGAGGCATTCAAGCGAGGTAAAAGCCCTGATCTCCTTGGTTCTTAAATAAACGCCAGTATCCGGATTCACTATGGCTTGTTGTTTACATTGTCTCACCTGTGATGTGAGATTTAAGCAATAAACCGTAGGAGATAATAAACCATTTGCAATCATTTGTCCAGTGCTGGCTCAGACTTTTATGGAGAGTTTTAATGAAAGATTAACATTTATGTCTCAACGTGCTTGATTTGTCTGTACATTCTGAATTTTTAAAGTTCAATTTGAATGTACTTTTATTAATTTGAGAATGATTCCAGAGTTTCAAACCTACAAACTATACAGTATAGTAAGTTTTATATTCATTTGAAATCCCAGCACAAAATTGTTTATAAATTTACCCATTTTTCACCCAAGTGGAAAAAACAGCAATACCTTAGTTCACAGACTCAGGCCCTGTTAATCATAAAATTATGCTGCAGATATATTAGTTTAGCATAGGAGAATAAAATTAAATACTCCACATGTTTACTGGAGCTACTGATGCAGTATTGAAAATTAACTCTGACTACTGGCCAGAAGGAGCAGCTCCAAATTAAAAATAAAGCCTCTTGCTCCTTTTCTGTGCTCACACTGTTCTAAATTAATATCATAAAGTAAACACTATGAGTCTTTTACATCTTTATTTCCTCTGACTTTGTTTTGTAAGTTCTTCACAGGTCTGTTCTAAGGCTTCTGAAAAAATGAAGTGATGGATTACATGGTAACTGTCAGAATTATACATCTCAAAGAGAAGAGGTCGTCAAAAAGAATATGTAACACTTGTAAAATTTATCCAATTCCTTCAAGTTGCATTTATAAAAGGTTAAGAAAATGGTTTGTTATATGATGAATAAATGCTGCTGGCTAAAAGTATAATGGAATTATAACCACAATCTTATGTTGAACTCACTAAGGAGCCTCTGCATATATTAAACTACTTTTAACATTCTTTAATGTGAACAATCTGAAAAGTTTAGATAGCTTTAAAATTACCCTAAGAATTCATAAATATGTATCATTATATACAGAATATACACAGGCGGGGTTTTTTTTTTTCATGGTATCATCGGATGTTCATGGGCCATGATGAGATGCACCCAGAAGTGCTGAGGGGTCTGGCTGATGTGATTGCCACTCTCAAGAATTTTTGAGCGACCACGATGATTGGGAGAAGTGCCCAAAGAATGGAGGAAAGCACTTCTACCTTCAAGAAAGGCAAAAAGGAGGACACAGGGAACTACAGGCGAGTCAGCCTCACCTCCAGCCCTGGGAAGGTGATGAAACAACTAATCCTGGAAACATAGGACTACTTTGGGAATATGCTTTAGTGTCTGCCTGACTAATAATGCTTTCTTTGGGTCTCTTATCTTTGATATGGGACCATCAGAGACAAGGAACAGAAGCGTGGCTATATATATCCATTGCGTTTTCTCAGCCCCACTTTAATCTTTCTAGGATCACACTAGAAAAGGGAGAAGGGAGCCTAAAAATGCTAAAGAAATGCACAGTTTGCACATGCAACACCCAAGATGACATAGCCGGGAAGAAATAAATGAATAATTGCTCTGAACTGTGGTTTATTTTTTAAAACGGATTACAACAATTCAAGAATGACTTATCATGGAAACATCTCCAGTGCCTGGTCAAGTAGCTCTGAAGATCCAAGAGGCAAGGAAAACGTTTAGAGAATATATTGTTGCTCCACTGATGATAACAAAACTGTTCTACTGACTTAAGATTACCCAGGACTTCAACCCATCACATAAATGGGACTGAAATTAACATTGGGAAATGGTGATACTAATACTCCTCACTTGACATTCTGTGTTCAGTTTCTGTGAGACCGACCCACAAAGAAGCATGGTAAGAGAGAAGAACTGATAGATGAGAAAAAACACTGGAGGCATGGAAGAGACTTCCATAAAAGGAGAGATTAAAATACTGGAATTGTTTCATTTGAAGAGGAAATGAGTAAGAGTTTACCGGATTGAAGAGGAGGAAGCCAAAAAAATAAACCAGGAAACAAACATAACCCTTGTAGTATAACCTTCTGCATGAACAAACTACAGAGATAGGAGTCTTCATGTCCTAAGAAGCAGGCAAGCTCTCCAAACTTCTTTTTGGCAACAAGTACACTTTAACTAGGTTAACAGAAACGTTCTTGGGGCCTCTAAGACCCAGAGTGCACCAGGTTTCAGTCAGTATGACAGTGTCTCCAGGCTTGAGTCACACCACCATCTAGATATAAAAAACAGCAGATTGCAACCTGTGGCAGTTCCTGAGTCTCTTCCTCCTTAGTTTCCGTTTCAAATTCTTATATTCCCCAAGGGAAGGAGGTTTGCTTGTTTGTGCTCAGACAAGCCTCACGCACTTCCTAAAAGAAGCTGTGTATCTTGCCACAAAGGGTTGCAAACATCATTTATTGGAAATAAACTTGAGACTGTGTATTGCTATTTGCTCTTTCAAAATACCAAAGCCAGCAGCCAGCTAATGAAAGTAAATTCAATGAGTGACATTAAAAGACGTATTTTTTACATAAGCTGTATTTAATTTGAAAGCTACTGGAGCAATGAGTTACTGAGACCATGAATTCAGAGAGATTGAAAAAGTAGACAGATTCTCCAAAGAGTAGATTTGTTCCTGACATACATCTAAGCAGTGTAGAATACACTGTTGACATGTTAACAACATATCTCATCTGATGGGCAAGTTATCCCAAGTGGGTTACCTTTTATTTTTCAGGTATGTTCCTCTCTGAATCATTTACAGCTACTTCCCATTCAAGACTCACTACTATCAATTAACAAGTACAAGGATATAAATGTTTGGTCAAGCACGTATTGGTGAAAAAAAACCTGTCAAACAAATGTATCAAATAAAAACCTATATGACAAATGCAAGACTTTTCTGCTTTGCCTAAGCAAGGCTTGTCCCTCATTACATGTTGTACAGCTAGTAAAAATGAAGTGGGAGAGGTAGTTATTTGATGGAAGGGAATGCAGTCTGGTGAGGAAAAGGGAAGTCTTCAAGTTTTGGCAGTTTTATGATTAGGGTTAGTAGCAGGAACAACTGAAAGAATATGAAGAACTGAGAAAAATGAGAAAGACAATTTAATTGAGGTTTCCTTAACACAATCAAAAAATACGATTTAAATTTTTTAAAGAGGTAAACAGGTTTTTTCTAATATACAACTTTAAGTGAACCTACAGTAGTGGCCTCCAAAGTGGGGTGCACACGCTCCTGGGTGTGCACAAGACAATCCATTAGGGTGCAGGAAGAAAATGCAAGAACTTCAGCAATGCATGTAAATTATAAATAAATAAATATACATATATTGGGCATGTATGCTCAAGAATTTTTAGTGATTGGGGTTTGGAGACTGCTGACCTATAGGACTTTGCCACTCTACCTTCAAGAAAAGCTCAAGTGCTATTAAAGACACAGCCTGTGAAATAATTCATAGCCATGTCCAAGTTTCACACAGCACAGAGTAAGGAAAGACTAAACAGAGTAAATAAATTTGTAAAACAGTAAACAGAGTTGATTCATCATTTGATGGAAATATGTTTTGTTTTCTCCATCAATGCTTTTTTAATAATAAGCATTTCATATTAATTCAGAATGCTAATCAGATTACACCGGCACATTAAAAGTCCAAATAAGCATAGAAATATCCATTGAAATATAGGACAAAGAACCACAGACTCCAAGTTTCATTCATCACCTCAAGCCTTTTGAGAAAGGATCAGCTGAAGTGGGGTCTGTTGAAGTTAACACTTGAATAATCTGTTGAGCTACTGTTACAAAGTGGGTTGTGTTAGACTCAGTCAAAATGATAATCACAGAATCATAGAATAGTTTGGGTTGGAAGGGACTTCTAAAGGTAATAAAAGTATATCTAAAACCTTTTAAAGGGTAAACATGATGTGTACCCTATGAAGAAAACTGAGTAAAAATGAGTAAGAAAGAAAAAAAATTGCCTCACCCAAGTGAAAATAAGATCTTTTAAGGAAAATAGGGTTTTTTTAAGTTCAGAGGTTTTAACATACATACCTACTATATAACATTATATAGACCACCAACAATTAATTACAACTACTTTATAAGCTGGTAGACATTTTAAAAATGCATTAACTGCAATGAATGTAACTGTAATGAACTGTAATCAGCTTCAAAACCGCCCGTCTTGGAAAGCTCGCTATACAACTTATTGATGCATAATAATTAAAAATCATGTGATTGCTTATTCTACCTTAATCATAACAACATCTAAAATTCGCAGGCATTGAGGTTACCCCGTTAAACTGACGTAACTTGAAAAATGTTTCTTTTCAGTGAAATCTTCTGATAAGAATACAAAAGCATAAGAATGACTGGATCAGACCAAAAGCTGCTAAGCCTGGAATCCTGCCTTTCAAAGAGGAGTTCCCAAAGCAGCATCAGCATCTGATACTGGTGGTATTTCCGCAGACCACCACATCACATGCCCATGCTTTGCAGATCAAGCATTCTCTAAAGCAGAGAGGAGGTGACAGAGACAGATGACACAGGAGCAGTGACATTACAAGCGTTTTCTGTTTTGTCTGTATTCCTCTTCTAGAATTCCAAGACTTGTAGTTGTTTTTCTTGATGGGTACTGGGCACTAAGATGACATTTTCATATTATAACTTGAACTTCTCAATCTTTGGTAGTATCAGCTAGCTCCAAGGCCCTTGTTACACAGATCAAAATCAAGAAATTCCCCTGACCTTTTATATTAATTTATACTGAATTTCATCTGGGGTAACACTGACACTTCACTCGTCACGCTTTCCAGATCATTTATGAATGTATTTAGTAGCACAGACCTAAGAACCTCTGCTAAACCTCTGCTAGTGACCTGCTTCCACTGTGTAAACAGCATGTATTTCCACCCCTTGTTTCCTAAGTTGTAAATAGTTTTTTTATCCATTTGAGCATCTATCTTTTTGTTTCATGAAAGCACAGTTTCTTTATGAGCCTTTGGAAAACAAAGTGTTTGTATGACTTCTGGAAAAGCAAGTATGCTCTGTCAACTGAACAGAAAAATCAATTACTTTCATTAAACAGAACACCAATAAATTGAAAATGCATTCTCTCTGAAAACTGGACAATTAAAGGTGTACAACATAGGATGTCTGATCTTTTAGCTAGTGGTGGAACAGTAAGCTCCCATAAACAGGTCCTGTCCCGAGAGAAGGATGTGTGTGTATTTGTAGGTTTTCTCAAGGAAAACTTGTCTTCCTTACCAATAGTATTTTTTCCAAAATTTAATTTCATTTGTTTATAAATACAAAATGACATTGTTTATGATTACCAACTAATCAAGCTTTAAAATGGCATCTACAATATTACTTAAAAACATAATGGTAATTTTGTTCCTATGAAGAAATACACTGCTTGCTTTCTTGCAATCCGTGTTCTCAAAATCTTATTTTAGTTTTTCTGTGGCTGAAATAACCATTAAATACTAAAAACATACAGAAAGACCCAAGGAAGAATAACTAGCATGGCTTGTACTTCTGTAAGAGCACTAGAAGCAAAGTTGGCACGTTAACCTGCTTCCCTACAAACATTTGCCTGGTCACACATCATTTTACTCAGTGTGTACTGTTGATGATGCAGCCAGAGTATATAAGGAAGTGATGTTGATAGGATATCTATTTTTTTTCATCCTATTTTTACCTACTCCCTCCAGCAGCAGAAAGAAAAGAATAGTAAGGCAAGACAGGTGGGGAGTTCAGAAAGATTCTGCTGATGCAGAACAAATACTAATCTTAAAGTCTGTACCCAGAAGGTAACAATTATAACACTTCAGAGCTGAAGAAAAGACAATGAGGCAGAACATAAAAAAAGGAGAGAATCTTTTCTTCAAACACAATCATCCATTTGAAATCATGATCCAAAAATGATGTAGACTAATGAAAAGTGAGAGATACGAAATCAATCCACTTTAACCTAATCAGTAGTGAGCCTTACCTCTGCAGAAATAAGAAAAAAAGATGACAGCTAGAGACAATTCAAAGGACATAGAAGAAGAATAATTCGAAAAAGTAACATCTTGGACAGGATAGAGAAAAGATAGTTGTATTTCTCAAAGACACCAGAAAAAGAGGGTGTTAGTATAGCCTTGAAGACACCAAGAGAATGATGATTTTGGATCACAACGAAGCCGTCACAAACTATGACCAACTTTATAAGTACTATCAAATGATGTTCAAAGATACAACATCATAATGTTTATCTCAAGAAGCTGGCAGTCAAGCTAATGTTACAAACCAGTTATATGTTTATATATGGGCATTTACTATAATTGCATAGTTATCCACAGCTTTTATTCAGTTCAACATATTTTATCATATACAAGACAGTATAAACTGCACTGAATCCAAATAAAATGTCATCACCCAATGATCAGATGGTGTACCATCTAAGTGATATTAAAACAGAAACAGCTTCTTAACAAAAGTAGTGGATCAATTCACATCCTTATCAGCTCAGCAACAGAACGCAAAATAGCTGCTATTTGACTTTCTTGCTTCAGGAATCCTGCCAAGATGAGCACAACTGCTCACAGCAAGCAGATGAAGTACATTCCACTAATTTGCACAAGATGCTAACGTTGCATCATCTGCCTTCCAGTGGCTGGCAAAGATCTCTTGGATCCCAATATAATTTTGCCAGTAAAAAGAGATAAAATTTTTATAAGCAAACTCATATTAAAATTGTACATATAAAATTGGGTTTTGCTCTATATAACATGAAAAGACTTGGCAAATTTACACAGCCGTTTTTAATAAATTTTCATAAACAAAGTATAACATAGGACATGAACTATGTTGGCAAGAACAAAAGTCTGAAGGCATCTAAAGTAATTGTTTCCTTGAAGGGCTCAAAAAACAGAACTCCAGAAGAGTCAGAGTATAGAATTACAGAGCAACAGCAACTCTTACTTGTGAGCTTGTTCTATAGCATCTGAGTAGGAAGTACTACACCTCTCGATCATTAATACCTCTTTATTGGCATTAACAAATGGCAGTTGAAATAAATAATTTTTAAAGGCTAGTCAAAGGAGTACCAAACAACTTTGAAAATGATGAGTTAAGCTTAACAAAGCCAGTTTATCAGAGCAAGCATATTTAATTCTGACTAAGTCTACTGTGAATTTTACATTATGTTATTTTGGTGATTCACATTTGCACCCCTTATTTCATGAGTGGAACCTGAAAGTTAACATTTCATAGATCCAGTTGAAGCTTGTAGCAAACACTACTTAATCACATCAAGACTGAAGAAAATTTTTCAACTTAAACTCACCTTACAAATAATTTACTTCCTTTTCCTGAGCAAACAGTAAGACTGTTGCATTTTAGAGAGAGAGACAGAGACCTACAAAGATGCAGCTTTTGGTTTCTCTTCCTTTCAGTGTTTATGAATGACTGACTGCTCATTTACAGACACCTTTGATTATAACTTTGCCTGCAACTTCTGTACCTTGCTTCCTGGTTTGGGCTGCCTACTAATTTTTGAGAGTATTCTAACCAAAAGGAATGCCTCACACAAATATCACTTGATAAAATCCTGAAAAGTCTCCAAAGATTCAGGTGCTTTTTCAGTCTGAAATACAATTTAACTAAGTAAATGTCAGATTCAATGAACACAGTAGTGGAGATTTCCACAGCACTAGTAAAGGACTTTCCTCTGTTGTGCATCAGGAGACCAGATGCACTTTTCTAACATTTTGAAGAAGAAATGTAATAGAAAATGCACAGCTAAGAAAACAGCAAAATGGCAAGCAATACGTGAACTGACAGAATGGTATTAGTCATACTGTTTGACAAACGCCCAGGAGTGTAGCCGAATAAACCAGCTGCATTCAACAAATAAATTTGTTGAAGTAATACATTTCTGACATATCTCCATATTTCCTGTAAAAACACTATCAGAATCCCATGTAGTCAACTGAAATAAAGTAGTAAAACAGGTAATATTTTAAAAAAGACCTAAAAGGGAAGAAACAGTGTAAGAGGTTAAAATAAAACTGTACTTATGAGGGCTACTAATGTTCATAATGAAAGTCCCCTTTTCCTCTTTTAATGTGCAGTTGACTGAATCTGTAACTCAGCATACCGTTTTGCTTCCACTCCCATAATAATGCCCAACCTTTCACTTCCAAAATGCCAGAATCTATACTGGCACTGAACAACAATTCCTCTGGCTGACTGCAATCGCCTGTGCTTATCTCCTCTGGACCAGTCAGCAGACAAGACACACAACATTTGTTCAGCAAGTTACACGATTCTTACACTCCATTAAAATCCTACTGCATAATGCACGAATGCAAATTGCAAGTAATAATGTTCACTATGAATATAAAAGCCCAGCAGGTGCTGCGTTTTGAGCTGATTAAATTTCCTGTGTTTCACCAGAAACCTCTAGCTCTGCCATAAACTGTTTCAGTTGTATTGTGTGACATCTGCAGGTACAATTTTCTTCCCTAAAATGGACTAAAGTGCTTCAGCTACAATGAGCAACTCCTCTCAACTATACATTTTTCTAGATAAATTTTCATGTCTTTCAAGAACCTGTAATATAAGCTCTGAACCAGAAGATGATCATATTTATTGTTCCTACAATGCCAAGAACATAAGTACAGTAAGAAACAAAGATTAATCACAAGTTGTCCCATCTTTATAAAAGACCTTGTAATTAAGTAAACTACAATGAAAATTAGAAAATGCATAGTATTAGGATATGAACTGATTGTATAATCCCATAGCACTGGGACCGACAGTTCAGCTTTCTCTACCCTGACCACTATCGACATGTGCAATAAAAAATGAATTGCAGTGGATCAGTACAGCTTTTGACATCAGATATCAGTGCCTCAGGGGATGTTTACCCACGGCACACAGTTTTCAGCAGCAATGCTGTAGCAGTAACACTATGTTCTACTGCTGCTTTCAGACATGCCATTCAAAAATAATTGCCATAATACACCTCGAATTTACAGAACTTTACAAATACCTAAACAGAATATACATTCTAATGTAGAAATAAAACACTTCAACCAGTTCAACATAAGCATCTGAACATATATTGCATTTCTTTTGTCCTTCCCACTGCTCAAGTGTTCAAAATCATTCACTGTAGTGCTCAAGGCCAATCTCTCCTGTTTTCAGTGGGGTTTTTCTGCCCTTCATAATAAATTTTCAAGGCATATTCAAATTAAGTATCATGAAAAAAATTCTTATCATTCTATATTTAGGTAGACTTTTTTTTTAATTTAAAAGGCGAGATAAGCCATCTTCAGCTAATTGGTGATGCACTATTGCCCAAAATCTGTAATAATTTGAAACTATGTCTGAATATATTTCAATAAAAGAATGCCTGCATTAGTACTTCCCCGAACATTACAGACTGTTTATATAGTTCTCTTCTCCAGTGCTGCAAAACTGGGCATGCTTCCTTCCCTGATACAGGAATTTTAACGTTGTGGAAATGAATAGCTGCATTTAGTTAAGGCTCATCTGTGGGAGGACACTGGTGCTCTTGAGTGTTTATGGAGGATATGTATTTAAGTTCTTGTATAACTTCAGACATCTGACTGAAGGCTTTTTTTTGTAATAGTGTAATATGTCATGGCTTGACGATTACAAGTTTCATTTGTTGTCCTTTGCATTTAGAGAGAAAGCAAGCCTTCTGAGCACAGTGTTGTCTAATGGAAAACACAGAGCTGTTAGCAGATGAGTCTAACAAAATCTAGCAATTTCTGCAATGTTAAAGTGCAACTGGGGGAGGAAACCATTCCTAATTCTATAATATTAGAACAGGTACTGTGTGGCTGATCTTTTACTTACTCTTGCTGTAGTGTTTAAGAGCTGCTATTACAGTATGTCAATATAGAAAACATGTCTTAGCAATTACTCTTCACAGGAAACTCCTGCTGTAGGACAGGAGGAAGATTGAAAGCAGATACAAGTTGATGAAAGCTGGGATTCCAGCTTCAGGAAATCACACTGAGGAATCTGGTATGACACTGCAACTGAAAAGGTGCAAACAACTGACCCACCCCTTTTCTTGAGTTTCAGCCATTAAACTCCTTGACATATCATCAACTGTTGACTGAGCGGTCTCCACTCTGGCAAACCTCATGTTGTTGTCAAGGTTTCATAATAATCTCTCTTTACATAGCTAGGTGGGTAACAACTGGTTTTGTTTGTGTTTTTAGTTTTGTTTTAAAAACCCGATTTCAGTGTTTTATTAAAAAACCACAACAGTTGGTCTAAGAAGCAACCTGCTCAATTAACTACATCACTTTAAAACCTCATACATGCAACTATACTAGCAGAAAGGCATTTACGTGTGCGTAATCTACAAAGACAATTGCTTGAAGAGGGAGCGCCTGAGGGAACTGGGATTGTTCAGTCTGGAGAAGAGGAGGCTGAGGGGAGACCTTATTGCTCTCTACATGTATCATTGCAATAATTTATTACATCTATTATCAGTATTTAAGGTGCATATATTTTAAATGAAAACATTTTCTCTTAGATTGCTAGATCTGCTATTAAATACTTATTTAATCTGATACTAAAATATTAAAATAGTTTTGGGGCAAGAAAATGAAATAATTTAAATATTGTTTCCTGACTGCTGCAGTCCATTCTATCTGAATGGTCTTTCTAATATTTATAAACTGCTACCTGCTGTAAAATCCTTGGCATCCATTTACGTCACGTGCAAGAAATGTCATTTTTACACAAAGTTCTAATATCTTATAGAATATTTTATGTAATGATGTTCTGAAATTCTTGAAGGATCTCTGGCGTTAAGTGGTAGGCATAAGGAATCTAAAAAGTGGTACAAATAACTTCAAAAAACCCCACAGCCCTTCTTGTCACAAAGCGTCTTTATTTGTAACAAAAAGACTGTAACATTAAGTCACTAGTAGCCAGAGGACCTAGAGATATATTTTGCTGATCTGTGGTGATACGATGGCTTGATAAAGATTAACTGAAACCATCCTTACAGAAGCAATTTTTTTTAATCAAAACGATGCAGAACTCTTGCTAAAGGATATTAAGTCTCTCACTCCGTTTTGTTTCTTAAGACATACAGGAGTAAGACGTAACTAATACCCTACATAAATCAGCTTTCTTACCTCATGTGGCCATGCCCACCAAAGCAGAATAGTTCAATTCACACAAGAGGTCAGGCAATAGGAGAGAAAAGAGAAGGTGAAGAACAATGAAAAAGGAGAACTAATATTTGTATGCGTTACAACACAGACCTACTTAAAGTATCTGAAGTGCATGCTTGTAATCTCTTTTCAGACCCATTTCACCATATTGTGCTATGATAATTCCACGAGATTAAGAGAGAATACCATTTGATTAAATATTAAGGAAGAGTAAGCTTCACCTTCTTAACTAAAGTAGCAAAAGGAAGAATAGGGAAAATGTCCTGTTGCTGAATGGGACAGGCAACCTGGTGACAAAGGCTAGAGAAAAGGCCAAGGTACTCAACACCTTCTTTGCCTCAGCCTTTACTAGCAAGACCAGCCTTCAGGAATCCCAGATCATTGAGACCAGAAGGAAAGTCTGGAGCAAGAAAGACTTACCCTCAGCAGAGGAAGATCAGATTAAGAAACATTTAAGTAAATTGGACATACATAAATCCATGGGACCTGACAGGTTGCACCCATGAGTGCTCATTGCATGGCCAAGGAAGATTTTCACATCTTTTGGCAGAGAGGAGAAAAATTACTACTTCAGTTGTTCAGTAAAAACATGGAAACAAAGTCATACTCTTTGGGCCATATGGAATTAAGAAACCAATATACCTTGCCGGAAGAGTCTTAAGATTCCTCAACCCTGATTGTAAGTTAAAAAAGCCACTTTATTTCAGCGAGGACATGAATGATGGCTGTAGTTAAGATTACATAAATTAGGCATTCTCAAAATAACACGTGGAACAGCTGTTAGCACTGGACTGGTGGCTAGTCAAAGAGATGGTAATACTTCTCCCTTATATTTTCCAGAAGTAGCTTTAGATACAGGGAGGGGACAGGGGGCACATGACACCAAAAAAACCAAACAAACCCCACAACAACAACAACAAGAGACAGACAGAAAGAAATTCTATTACTAGCTACTGCTAAAGGGATGATAAAACTGAAACAAGAACTATTCTCAGGGATTAGAACTACTAATTGCTTTCAGTGAAAAGAAGTTAATGCAATTAAGAATTAGAGTCTCGGAAATACTATGACTATGCATAGGTTATCATATCTATGGCTAGGTATGATCACACCCTATTTCCTGTAAAACTATGAAACAACATGCAAAAAATGAAAAAATACTTAAACACATCACAATCTTACACGTGCATTTCGCATTTACTTAAGATACAAAAATATTCTTAGTCTATTATTTTCCTACATTACAATGACTTTCCAAAGTAGATGGATCCCCTAAATCCGCTATTTTCTCTGTCTTTTTTCTTTTTTTAAACCATCATGACACACCGCTACAGTTGCACAACTTTTGATACAGTAAATACAGTCAGTGAATTGCAAAAGGGAACTAGTATACCGCAGAAATGACATAAATCAGTAACAGGAAGGTAATAAACAAACATAAATTTCTTACCTGGTTTTATTTATGATGAATTTATGAAAAATTGTATATCTGAACAATGCTGTCAACAACTGTATAACAGAATTATTAGGAAGCGTATAATAGTGCACTTTGGGGATTAACCTTTAGCTAAAATTTGGTTACTAGAACACAGTACAACAGTACTTTGTGGTATTAAAAATTCCAGGCCTTCAGCCAGCAATGTATACTCTAAGCTGGAGAGTCAAAGGGAAAAAAATATATGGATCCTGGGCAATTGTAGGTGCCACCCATACTTCACACATGCTGATATAGTAGCCTTCCTTTAAATATTGCAGAGTTGCTTATGCTTGACCACTTTTGTAGAGGGATGCTTCGCCTAAAAAATAAAACCATAAATCCCCTAATGCTCTTATACAGTATAGTTCTCCTTTATCACTTGCACGTTCTGGTTAAAGTGCTGCTCTTGAAGATTTAAGCAGCTACTTGCCCAGTTTTGGTGAACTGAAAGATATGTGGTCTCTATTTCAAAAGCATATAAACAATACATCAAATAAAGCACTAAATTCCTTGCTGGTTTTTTTCCACCACATCCAATTTACGGATCTGTAGTGATTATTTTCTTTGGGAAATATGAAATAGAGATTACTGGTATCTTTTCAAAAGGGAAAAATTTCTTTTCCGATATGGAAAAGATGAATGATGACTTACAGGAATGACTTGCATTATTCCTTACTGTACTTCTTCCTGTTCTAATTGAAGAGTATGGAATCGGGTCATATACAAGAAAACTCTATTAAAAATCTCAGTTGGCTTCGATTATGTGACCTAACTCTTACCTCCACTCTTTTCAGCATCTATTAAGAATTTGGCTTTCTCTTAACTAATCCTACACTGACCTAAAGATTCAGTTCCTACCTTTATATGACATAAGTGTCATCTCATTTTTACGCATCTTTCCAGATGCTCTAACTGCAGTGTTCCAACTGCAAAAATAAAGCCCTTCAGCTATCTTCTAAGTTTTATCTATCACATACGACCTTTACATCTTTACAATTCCAGCATTCACTCTACTGCATACCTTTGTAAACTTTGCACCATTTCTAGTCACATACCCCATCTCTTCTTACTTCTAAGATTTTGACAAGTCCTACTGACACCTAATGGCATCCACAGAGTTCCTCTACATTCCAGTCACATAATTTCTGCTTATTTCCTACTTCAATTAGAGTAATACACTCTTTATGGTCACTCTGCTGGCCAAATATGCCCCTTAAATCCATTTATCATTTCATTGCCTCCAAAATTTAGCCTTTCACCTCACGATTCACTCATACTACACTTTTTCTTTCATCCCTTCACCTGCTGGTCACCCTCAGACAGTAACTTTCATTCTCTGGCTTTGCACTGACTTATATTCTCAATTTATCTCCTCTGGTTTTTGTACTTCCTAGGCCCTAAATAGTTATTTACTTCCACTTTTTCACTTTCCATGCTATCATTTATACCTGTCAGACAATCAACAGTCCCGTACAAGAAGCATCCAGCACTCCTCTTTGACAGCCATCCATATATAATGTATATTTCTAGAATTTTCTTTACTTTCTCACCTGGAATTTAAGTTTTCCTCTTCCTTTCCTAAATAATTTTAAAAACAGATCATGTAAGGATTCAGAGCAGCCCTGGCAGGTATTGTTATGTAGGGCTTTAAAAAACAGTTACTCTATTTCCAATGGACATTTTTATGGCACTTCATATAAGGTAAAAGCTAAAAATCCTTCCTTTAAAAGGAGCCAGGTCACTGTTAGCAAGAACGGCCTTGACAATACCTCCACAGGTAATTATGAACTGGCTGCATCAACTAATAGAAACATGTATCCTCTATCCAATTAAATATTAAATTGTTGATACTTCATGCAAGATATGTGAAGACCAATTCTAATTTTCAAGCTACTTTGTTAATAAAGTAAATGTTAAAATATCTATTGTATTTTGTTACTTATTACATTTTGTTTCTACTGTGCTGCTTTGAAAAGGGTTGCGCTGTCACACAGGATGATTTTTTCCTCTAAAAATGTAAAATATACATATTACAAATTACTTATTAAAATTAACCTGTTGCTTAACTATTAACATGGACAAAATAAAGCCTGTTAAAAGGTATACAATGCAATAGAAAGAAAAAAAAAAATATTAAGAGGCATAATATGCCTATACACCTCCGAGAAAGATTTTGGCCCAATGGAGGTGAAAGTCCATACAAACAAAATCTCCTTTTTCTTGAATCCTAACTGGGTCAAAAATATTGTGGATCCTTTTGGTTGCAAAAGCATGACAGTAATTTTCACTGTTTTTTAATTACCTGATAAGACAACTTCAACCAGGTCTCCTTCTTGAATATCTGCAGCTGATTTCACCAACTGGAGAATGTTTTCAGATGTAGGATCATGCCGGAAGAGCAGAATTTTGTCATACATTCCGTAGAAACCACATTCAGGAAACTGCAAATACAAGCCCATGAAAATTTACTACACAGTAAAATACGTAACTGTAAAATACAATTAACATAGTTAATTTTGAGGCAGAGTAGTCCATTCCTCAGAATAGTACCAAACAGGATATATATTTTTCACATATGACAATATTTACCACTCTATTCTGATTCCCCAAGCAAGTAAGATCATTGGCCTTCCTCTTCCTCTGTGAGCAACGTGGTATCCACGAGGAAAGGAGAAAGCAGTAAGTGCATCCCTTAGCCACTGCTGATAACTTTTCAAAGACAAGTTCCTGAGCAAGGTGATCTAAATAGGCTCTCCTGGAGGAGGTGTTTGGGTTAGATGACCGATGGAGGTCCGTTCCAGCCTGTATTATTCCATGATCCTAGGACCTCTCCCCAGATTAGTGCCAAAAAGATGCCTTGAGGCCGGAAGAAATATTTTTCATCTCTGCTTAAGAGGCAATGTCTAAATGATGGGTCATTAGGAAATACCTGTTCGTTGAGACTAAAGTTCCTAGACACATACTACCTTAAGTTACTAGACACATAAAATAACATTTCCAAACTTAATCGTAGTCATCTATTTCAGAGCAAAGGCGTTGGAGCTTTGAAACCAGATTAAGTCCTGTTTAAACTAAAAGAAATTTAAAAAACTCAGAGGTTATAATTAAACTTGAGATTATTATCTAAGCAATATTTTTTCCATCTTTTTTGTTGCAGCACCAAAATGGGAGTTATTTTTTTTTCACACTCACAGCTTAAAGACCTATTTTTTTTTTCACACAGCTTAAAGACCTAAAATTTTGTTTTGAAATCATAGCCAAGAAACCCTTTTTCTGACACAAAAGAGTCAATTCAGTTTTACCTCACTGAACTACTCTATGTATTATTTGAAATTTTTATCAACACACAGTGAAAGAAAGACAATGATAAACATAGCGTGAGAGAAACTGGCAGTTTTTAAAGTTGTAATCACTTTGGAAAGAATGCAGAATGGAAGGAACCCAGCAAAACAAACTTTAAAACAGTATATTCACTACTGATTACTGGAAGCTTCAGAACCTATCCAAGTATTGCAAGACTTGTGATGCTTTTTTTTTTTAAAAAAAGTTTTAAAGCATGAACTGAAAGAGAGAGAAAAGATGGTCAGATCCCTCATCTGAATAAAAGGCACCTAAGTCTCTGAAGTTTTGTCTGTCTTATTCCAGATTATACCATAAGTACTGACCCACTGCTAATTATTGGTGGAGCAGATTACTTGCCTGAAAAAAAGTTGCTATATATAGCATACAGGTTTTGTACTGAACAGAAACAGTTTTCAGTTTCTGAAACAAAAAACATTCTCACAGAGTATCTCCAAAATTCTGCTACAGAGCACGTGTTAAAGACACAGAATTTTTGCTCATGTGCACTGTGCACCACATTAAAAAATCCTACAGATCACTTATCTATATGATACGAGATACTACTACAAGGCTATTTCCTTGAGCACCTTTATAATTTACTACTTATGAACTGAAAGAGTTGGCAAACTATTGCCAAAATTTGAGAAGGCTGACACCATCAACACTGTAATACCTGTTTAGAAGTACGCATTACATATACAAAGAGATACATATTTGTAAAACTTTTCCAGTTAACCTTCATATTCACAATCTCAGTTGAATGAATAGTCAAGAGTAACAGCAAGGTGCACTCGACGATGTTCATAGAGCTGAAAATGGCTTATTACATCATGTTCAATTCACACTTCCAAAATATTTCTCACTGATGATTACCATCTCTCTGCAGATCAAAACTTGCTCTCTAAAAGTTTGGTCTGCTGCCTTCAGAAAATGTTATGCATGGGTTTGTTCTTGTTAAGAGGAGCAAAAATGGTATCTACTATTTTCATATTCCTCTGTAAAACAATGAATAACTTAGTTCTGTAAAAGATATACATTACCACATTGAAAACTTACAGAAGCAACGTCAGGTGGAAAAAACTTAGTAAAGATAGATACTGACTTTTTCTTTATTTAAAATAAAATTGTCATATAGACTACACTTCTAATGGAGTTGTTAGCCAGCCAAAAGTCGTATTTTGTCATGAAATAAACAGTGAAGTAATGAACTGCTGCCATATTTGCATGATATCAGTGTGCACACACTTTCTACTTGCTTCATACTCTCCTTAGAAAAGTTCCTTTTCCTGGGAAGCTAGGAACCATTCTTGACTTACATAGGCATTATGACTAGTGCCTACACATCAAAACCATTCAATTTTTATTCAATTACCAAAACACGAGGAACCTGAGCATACATAAGTCTATGGGACCTAATAAGATGCATCCCAGAGTCCTGAGGGAATTGGCTGATGTAGTTGCCAAGCCACTCTCCATGATATTTGAAAAGTCCTGACAGTCAGGTGAAGGCCCTGGAGACTAGAAAAAGGGAAACATTGCATCCATTTTAAAAAAGGGTAGCAAGGAGGACCCTGGGAATTACCAACCCATCAGCCTCACCTCTGTGCCTGGGAAGATCATGGAACAGATCCTCCTAGAATCTATGCTAAGGCACATGGAGGACAGGGAGGTCATTCAAGACAGCCAGCATGGCTTCATGAAGGGCAAGTCCTGCCTGACCAACATAGTGGCCTTCTATGATGGAGGGACCACATCAGTGGACAAGGGAAGAGCTACAGATCTCATCTATCTGGACCTCTGTAAGGCCTTTGACACAGTCAGTCCCCAACAACATCCTGCTCTCCAAACTGAGAGATATGGATTTGATGGGTGGACTGTTTGGTGGATAAGGAATTGGTTGGAGGGTCACATCCAGAGGGTAGTGGTCAACGGCTCAATGTTCAGATGGAGATTGGTGACAAGTAGTGTCCCTCAGGGGTCCATATTGGGACCAGTACTCTAGTATCTCCATCAACGACATAGACAGTGGGATCAAGAGCACCCTCAGCAAGTTTGCAGATGACACCAAGCTGAGTGGTATGGCTGACACACCTGAGGGACAGGATGCCTTCCAGAGGGACCTGGACAAGCTCAAGGAACGGGCCTACGTGAACCTCCTGAGGTTCAACAAGGCGAAGTGCAGGGTCCTGCACATAGGACTGGGCAATCCCCGGTATCAATCCAGGCTGGGGGATGAAGGGCTTGAGAGCAGCCCTACCAAGAAGGACTTGGGGGCGGGGACTGGTGGGTGAAAAGCAGGACATGAGCCAGCAATGTGCACTCGCAGCCCAGAAGGCCAACACTGTCCTGGGCTTCATTCAAAGCAGCGTGGCCAGCAGGTCGAGGGAGGTGATTCTGCCCCTCTACTCTGCTCGGGTGAGACCCACCTGCAGAACTGCATCCAGCTCTGGAACTCTCAGCACAGGAAAGACATGGACCTGTTGGAGAGGGTCAGAAGGGCCACAAAAATGATCGGAGGGAGGGAACATCTCTCCTGTGCAGAAAGGCTGAGAGTTGGGATTGTTCAGCCTGGAGGAAAGAAGGCTCCAGGGAGGCCTTATTGCAGCCTTCCAGTACTTAAAGGGGGCTTCTAACAAAGATGGGGACAGACATTTTAGCAGGGCCTGTAGCAATAGGACAAGGGGTAACGTTTTAAACTAAAAGAGGGTAGATTTCGACTAGATCTAAGGAAGAAATTTCTCACAATGAGGGTGGTGAAACACTGGCACAGGTTGCCCGGAGAGGTGGTAGAAGCCCCATCCCTGGAAACATTCAAGGTCAGGTTGTATGGGGCTCTGAGCAACCTGACCTAGTTGAAGATTTCCCTGCTTATTGCAAGGGGCTTGAACTAGACGACCTTTAAAGTTCCCTTCCAACCCAAAGATTCTATGATTGTATGAAAAGAGATGTAATATTAAGGAACTATATTAACTTAAAGTTATTTTAAAAGTTTTACAAGAAGATAAAAGGGCAGAGTTTTGGAAAGAGAATGTAGACAAAACCAAATTTCATTACGCAAGACTCTCAATCTGTGTGTCTTTGTTTCTTCCTGTTACTTTATAGGTATATTTTAATGCTAAAGTAATATCCTCTATCACCTTAAGGAGAAGGGGCAGAAGAGACTTAAAGTTTCAGTATAATTGAAATCACCTATCAATTCCTTAGTACAGTAACAACAGTAGTTTTTACCTAGGGGAGGAATTTCTGAGAAACAGTGCAAAAAAACCTAAAAAAAGTTCTCTTACATGTAATATTCTTAATTGTGCATAAAGACAACATAACGTAGGTGACATTTTGTCCCACAGTCCCAAACGTGAAGATGGGATATTTCAAGTATCACATACTTAAGGTGCAGCAAATATTAAGGATTAAAACTATAAAAATAAGCCAAATAATGCTGAAGGACCTTAATTCTCAAGGTATCGTTTCCAAATATCATTAAAATAATAAATTATTCAACCTACTTCCAAAAGCATTTTTCCAGTTTGAGAATGAACTACATTCATGGCTTAGATGTGAAATAGTTACTCTAGCTCTTAAAGAAATTTGTTTTACATTAAGTGGGAGTGAATCAAAGCTTTCAAGAGGCAATGTAATCTGAACTGCAATTACTCTCTTCATCCATAAAGATGCTAGTGTATCTTAGGTCATAGAAAATCAGATGACACAGGCACTGACAGACACCCGAGTGTGTTACAGAGCCATTCAACATCTGACCTAGCAATGCTGAGATGAACCTAAAAGCCTGCTGGAGCCACTCAGATGTTTTTGTCGTGGTGCTCTATGGCTGACGAAGCTCTTCTTACCTTACTCCAGTACTTGAACTGGCAGCAGGCAGATTCAATCTTCTCATAAACGTTTTAAATTTAGAAGTAATCCCATTGGGATTATAATTTTAATTAAACAGACTCTTACCTTGCTACAGTATACAAGCCTCTCATGCCAAAAAAGCCATTTTGATGGTGGGATTCTCCAAATAAAACATTGTGTATGAACCAGCTGTTGCAACAGTGACAAAAATATTCCCACAGTTAAACTTATTCCTGCCAACAATAATGTTGATATGTACAAACAAAAGTAAACAAAAAGCAGCCAGTACTTGGTACTACAACACTGGAAAAAGCATTTATTTTTGCCAAATAAATACAGGGCAAAGTAGGAAATGCATATATGTCAAGCTATGCTAACTGAAACTAATTAAAAATTATAGTATTGGATCTAAATGCCCAACACTAATAAAAGCCCTTGTTTCGGTATAATAGCTGCTTAAAGAGGAATTACGAGGAGTAGAATGGTCATTGTAATTTCTATAATGAGGAAATACAATATTTTTGTAAGAATCGTGAGAGTCAAAAATTATTTACGTGGGGTTCAGAAAAAGGATCTATTTCTGGATGCTTAACAAGGCATCAAGTCATAGTCATTAAGACATCACAACTGTCCATATACACATTGGTTGCCCACTCCAGGTGTGAAATAAAATGCATCTTCTTAAACTGCTTTCAGTGTGGTTTAATCTAAGGTGCATTTGCTTACAACTGAAGCAGGATAAATGACCTTCACAGCCCAATAACTTGTTAAACAGTTTAGTTTTGTATTTCAAGTGTGCCTTCCCACCATTTTTTTCAATTGAGAGAAGTATCAGCTCTCTAACATGATTTGTATCACTTACAAACAATTCTGGGTTCCAGATTTGCAATTTAGCAAAATTTCTGTATTAATATAAGTCTATCCCCAGTCTTGATGTTATTACTTATTAGATATTTTCCAGTTTAAATAGAAGAAATAGCAGACAACTACAATATGTATTTGGTCTAAGAATGAAAGGTTCAGGACACCCGAAGATAAGTTGAAAATTTGGTTTGCCATAGACACTGAAGTTCTGGAAAAGCTGACAATATTTTTTAATAAAACCGGTTTAAAAAAATCAAAAGAAAATACAAATAGTAATTGCATTCCTTCTTATCGAAGAGACTATCTGATGTGCAGTATGAATCCTTTTAAGAGCCTTATTTCTATCTTCTGAACTTGTACTTTCAACTTCTCTACTTAAGGTTGATTTACGAGAAATATGTTAAGACCATCACAAAGATACATCATATTAGATATGTCCTCCATAAAAAGGAGGGTTCTTTAGCCTAGACACATGCAGTCCCTGTCTGGGGATCTGGGCATAAATGATTACACTCTTCAAATACATAAAAGACTGGTGCCAATAGGAAGGGAGTAATTTGTTTCTCCTCTGCATGGAACATTAAGGATTGGCAAATCTGAAACACAGGAAGGGATACAAAACAGGAAATTAGAATAGAGACAAGGAAAGCTTTGCAAGGATAAGAATTTTTTTTAAAAATCTTATTGTTTGCCTAAGAAAGGGAATTTCTATTATTGGAGGGATTTTAACAGAACAAATCAAATGTCAGGCATCTGACTGATGATCTTTCTATGTTGGGATAGAAGGAGAAAGTAGATAACCTCATATAACCTAATGATCATGACGCTGAAAAATTTACTATCTAGAATAAATGGGGACAAAATAAATGGCTGTTGTGGTTTAGCCCCAGCCAGCAACTAAGCCCCACGCAGCCGCTCGCTCACTCCCCCACGGTGGGACAGGGGAGAGAATCAGAAGGGTAAAAGGGAGAAAACTCATGGGTTGAGATAAAGACAGTTTAATAGGCAAAGCAAAAGCTGCGCACACAAGCAAAGCAAAACAAGGAATCCATTCACCACTCCCCATGGGCAGGCAGGTGCGCAGCCACCCCCAGGGAAGCAGGGCTCCATCACGCATAATGGTTTCTTGGGAAGACAGACGCCATAACCCTGAACACGCGTCACCCCCTTCTTCACCCAAGCTTTATATGCTGAGCATGATGTCATATGGTATGGAATATCCCTTTGGCCAGCCTGGGTCAGCTGTCCCGGCTGTGTCCCCTCCCAGCTTCCCATGCACCCCCAGCCTGCTCGCTGGCAGCCCAGCACGAGAAGCTGGACTGTCCTTGACTACTTAGCAACAACCCAAAACATCAGCACATTATCAACAGTTTCTCATCCCAAATCCAAAACACAGCCTCACACTAGCTTCCATGAAGAAAATAACTCTATCCCAGCTGTAACCAGGACAATGGCTAAATGTATTGCTAATTTTTATATTATTTATTAAGTACAACACTCTCTGTCCACAAGCAATGTGAAATCTTGCTTATGCCTATCCACAGCAATATTAGGTCAAAAAAAATGCTAACCTTAGCATTACTGTTCTTAATAAAACTGTCATTATCGTATAGAGGAAACTCTGTATCATGCATCCACAGGTTTTGTTCATAAATTTACTAAATCAAAGGTAATTTAATACAAGATTTTTTTTTTTAAATTAGAATATAAACTACCGTAAGAAGATGTATTAAAGATGTAAAGTATTAGCTTTTCTATAAGAGCAGTTAATGTTGTCCAGCCTTGCTATGTAGATGCCATTCATTATGTTTCTATCAGTGCAACAGACTTACAGTGGATGGATCGTACCATTCCCTCATTCTATATTACTGGTACGCAGCCTGTAATGTACCAGAGGGATATCATAGTACACTATGGGAAAACTACTGTAAAGGTTATATCACATATAAACAACTACTACTCTCAAAGCAAACTATTCTATAATCTAGAACACGCTCTTCTACAAGAAAAGAAATACAATATACTGTTTTTAATCATAATGACAATGACATTTAAAAAAATTAATCACTCCCATGAAGAAAGAAAATTCTGGCAGTAAACAAACTGATTGTTTACCAAGCTTAAAATTTCAAGGCAGATTCTGTGCCCTTTACAGGGCTGCACTGAATTGACCTACAATTTGTGTACTACTGAGCAGTGTAACTATGTATAAAGCACACACATATAAGTTTGCAGGATAAAAGGTTTCATTCATTACTGTAAAAGAGCATTCATGTAGACAAACAATTATGTTACAGTAGAGTCATATTGATTTCAGACAGCTTGATGAGGAAAACTTGTAATTTAGAGATGATCTCTATTTAAAAATCAGCTTTCATGGATGGTAGAGGGGGTCTGTCGAGTTTTATCAAGATGATGTTTCTGGATCAAGTTGCAAGTTGTTTCTTACTTCTGCACTTTAAAATGGAAAATGAAATATACTATGAACAAGAGTTCATTACTGTTACTTGTAGTGATTACAAATGTATTACAATTCTAAATACGTGTTTATTGTTGTATAATAGTGATCTAAATTTGTTAAGTTTACTATCTTTTAAACTATTAATATTCACTGAATGTAGATGCAGTGATCATTCACAGACTGTGAATACTACTTTAATATTACTTTAATCAATTACATCTCCATGAGAAATAATATGTATATACATAAGAGGTGTGATTACCCTAAGATTTACTTCAAAAAATTTCAACAGCAAAGACTTGAATGTCAGTTTTCAGCATTCCCACTCTTGACTTTTCAACGATGCTTGTCTCATATTATGCCAACAGTTTCTCCTTATATGTACTGTAATATTACCACAATAAAAGTGCATTATTTGGGAAAAGCGTAACACACTTTTAGTCCAAACATTGAGCCTTAAAAAACTGCTGCCTAAAGATTAATGTAAAACATGTTTTATATGATCGTATAGCAGCTTTTATGGTAAAAAACAGGAAACACTACCAACATTTGAAGTCACCCGTAAGCAGACTGAGTCGTGCACTTCTTTCATTTCCTGAAAATATCATGTAACCATTATCTACCCACAAGACTTAAAAACAAAAAACCCACCACATTTTCAGGTGAAAAAAGCTGCTGATCAGGATAGCAAGTAATAATTTGGTACTGCCCAGCTTGTGTGTCCTATGGCAGCAGATTATCTATAAAACACAGGGCAAAAGGAGGCTTGGCACTAACCTTTCCTCAGCAGATACCAAAGTGGAAACAATCGCTGAAGTGTTTTTACCCTTAGCAACTGTAAACATCTCAAGAAAATTCACCAAAATACTTCACCAATAACTGTACAGAAGCCAAATGATTGCGCAAATTCAGTGTTTTCATTTAAAAAGGCTTCAAGTGATCCTACAAAAAAATTGCAGACTCATATTAAATTTCAATACCTAGAATTTCTAAGTATTCAGTAATTCATTTAATCCATTATCCATTGTATCAGTCAATAATTTCAATGGCATACGTCCATCCTCATGCACACACAAGCTGAACTCTGTACGTCCATAACAGTCTTATTAATGACTGTTCACAATACAAGGATCAAAGACAAACTGCTAAAAAAAACCTGGTGATGTTTAAAACTCTATCCAATTACTGTGACAATCAAACGGGTTTATTATTAAAGAAAGAGAGCTTTAAAAGACCTGATAAATCTAAATGTTAATGTATTCCCAATATGAATTGAGGAGGTTTCAATAATTAATAGTAATTAATCATATACAAATTCATTTGAATGGAGAACATACTTAGCCACCTTCTTTGCTGTACTAAAGCACAATTTCTAATAAAAATTAACTAAAGGGAAAGGTGGGACAACTCTCTCACCAGTTCAGTTTAATAATTATGTATTTGGAAGAGTGACAACATAGATATCTCAAATGAAAAACTGATGAGAAATAAATTTCTTCCACATAAACAACTTTACCTGGAAGAGCTGGAAAACACACACTCTAAACATTGATGGTGGCTTCAGTGTAATTACTAATGTAATCCAATAGTCAAAAAACTGTCTTCCTGTGATCATTTTGCAAAAATACTTCTTTCAACATAATAAAATGGTCATGTTTTTGTAACATAACAGGTAGACAGATTCTCAGTGCTAAAGGTGCAAAAGAAAAAGTCTTCTTTTTGTTTCTGCCTTTTTTATATGTTGCTACAATTTTATACATCTCCTGTAAGGCATAGTTTCTGTTGCTTTATTCTAGGAAGTAACGAGAGTTGTTTTTTTAATTTTTTCAGTCCTCATTGACTTTTTTCTTAAGATTAAATTGAACTACATCTTCTTCAGTGATTACTACTTTTTCCTTCAAAGTTAGTTAGATTTTTGCAAGCCTTCCTCTTAGAGGAGTCCTTAGTGATTACCATAACAGAAACAAGAACCTCGATAAAACCTGGAAGTCTTTCATAGCACAAAGATAATGACCCAGCACACATTAGGTCTGTGGGTTAAACAATGTCTTCGCAGCATGTGGAAAAGTTTAGTCACACTGAATGGTTGTTGACCTAACTTAACTTGTTTAAAAATAAATAAATAAATAGTCTTACATCAATACAAATGTTTTAAGATAAAGATATAACTGTACAAAATTTCTGAAATAACCATATCAACCAAACTGAAACATTCTTCTTTTACATTCATAAAGTAACAATGCATTTTATTTTTAGAAGTCAGGATTTCCTTTTTCTACAGAGGCTATAACACAGCAAATTCACGATACTTAAGATCAGAGAATTTTTGGCCAAGAGGACTGCCTAAATTGTCACTTAATTGTGGCCATCACTATTAACTTGCTTACAAAACCCAAGAGATCTTTAAAAGGTTCTATTTACTAAGCGCAAAGCTGTCATCAAAATATTAGTCTTTCCTTTATGCATAGAGAAAATACCACAAGACTTCATGATTTTGTTATAAAAAAAAATCAATTAGAAGTTCAAACTTTCTTCACATATGCCACTACAGTTACTACAAACTAACACAAACTCTGGTGTTTAAATAGAAGTTCACTATGGCTATACAGAATATATGTAGCAACATCTGAGTAAGAACGGGAGCTGGTGCCTGCTCCAGCGGCAGTGGTACCTCCACCCTGTTCCAGGATGTTTCATGCTGTGCTTAAGACATCTCAGAAACGGTGACTCTCTCTAGACCTTTCCAGTGGTTGCATCTGCAATTGCCAGGCAGCCAAACAGCAAGGATAGGCAAGAAATGCCTATTGCCTTTCCTTTCTTTCCTTCTTTCTTTTTATTTTCCCCAGGAAATCAGCTTTCAACTGTTGTGCAGGAAAGAAAAGTGTCAGAAAATACAGAGTAGTACTGACCATCTGATACTGCCTATATTGCAGTACTACCCAAGACAAGCTTAGGTCAAGCCCATTTGTCACAGGTACAGAAAGGAAGAAAAATGATTGATTAATAAAGATCTTGCATTGGAAAGATAAAGAAGCAACCAAAGAAATCTGGGAAGGTTAGGAAGAGAAATGACCAGAGCAAGGAAAATAGGCCTAGAACAGAGGCACAGGAAAGACCTTGGTGTCTCGTGAGCTTTGAGGATAGCAGCAAGGAGAGAGGTTTACAAGGGTTAAAGCAGTGAATGGGAGCAGCAATATGGGTCCTTGCTTCCTTTTTGCCTTGGCATTCCTTAGAAGGTTTAGAAGGTTTGCTTCTGATCTAATCACTAAGTGAAACACAGAAGTTTCTAAGATTATACCCACTAAACCAGCCAGGAACCATTGTCTGGATCCGAGGCTAAGCGGCAGGGAAATAGCTCACTGCCATATAGCCGACCTCTTTCCCCAGAAGCAGGGAGACGACACTCCCACTGCTTGTTTTAAACAGACCCTTACACATGCTAGGACCCAAACCATATGGGTATCACGTAAAAAACTGTGATTTGGCACGGTTCAAACTGTATCAGGAAGCATGTAATTAAACAACTCTAAAGTTTACTGGATTTTGGGCCAGGGCTTGAGCCTGTATTCTCATTTTTGTTTATTTATAGATATATTTTTAGATAGAACTTCAGAGAACCATCACAATTTGGTACATTCCCAACGTTAGTTAAGCTTCTTAATGCTTTAATATGGGTGGTGTAATTCCCTATTTACAGTATTTTTATTTTTTTGTACTACAATCCTTGATTAATCACACGTTCTATAAAGCACAACGTGATACCTGCAGCATAGATATTAATAAGCTTTTTCCAAGTGGGCCGTCAGAAAGGAGCAAACTTATTGTTCATGATGTAAATGATATTTTAGATAACAAATATGCACATATTTTGTTAATTCTGTTTGCAGCAGCGGTTTGCTGCAAAAATTAGATTCCTCCATCTCTCTCAGGTCAGGAACAGAGTACTTTGCCCACACACCCTGACTTGGACTGACACCAGACTACAACTTTTGCTGCAGCTGCCGTCTGTGGAACAATAATGACCACAGAGGAAAAATACAGCTGAGCTCCCTCACAGAAATATCTGTGAAACAGATGAAACATGGCCATGATGAAACATAGGAACATGGCTATTTTGGAGAGAGCCTGACCTGTGAGCAACCTTTTTGTCATCTTCTTTCAGTACAGGTTGTTCCCTGTGGCCATTCAGTGAAGGAGTTGCTTCCTTTGGATAGTGTCTTTAAACTAACATATTCTCTTGCTACCTATGCCTCCTGCCACTGCATGTCAGCTTGCCTTCTGCCACTCAAATTGCTCACTGCCAAAAATATTGAGTATACGCCACATTACTCAAGCTACTTGGGTGCAGACTTCACATTAAACTCTCAGTTCAGGGCAAGCAGCAAGAGACGTAGGCAGAGAATCAAAATAAAGGCATCTCAACAATACTAAATGTGTTTTTTTTTTAAATCTAAACTCTTTTACACAACAGCAAACAGAAAGTAAAGTTGAAACATCAGAAACCCAGCTCAAAAAGGTTGTTAAATTTTATTTGTGCGGTTGCAACCAAAAACTTGAGTAAAAACATGGTTCCTGGTAATCCTGATTCCTGGTAATGTTGTTTCAGTGATTTTAAGAAATCTGAAGAGGGGGGATGGGGTAGTGGTTTCTCTCATTGCTCCTGAACTGAGTCTGGCAAGTGGCTGCTGCCTGGGGTCATTACCCCACAGCTCAATGCAACTAAACATGAAAAATCTTAAATAATAACAGTTGTCTCTAAACCAAAGAGATCTTTAGCATAATTAGTGTAACTCTATTTGCTACCACAAGACACTAATATAACTTTCTCCATTTCCATTAAAAAGATTGCATTTATTTTTCTCTGGGACTTCTGTGGAGGTACTTCATTCTGAATTACTGCATGTACTGGGTATATGCACCAAAAGTATATATGTTGATTAGGTCTTGGAAATTCATTTTCACTAATACGATGTAAAGACTACCTTAGTTTAAAATAATCTCTGACTCGTCAATATAATTTATCTTCTCCAAGAGTTAGCTTTCCTACTGTTAATTCCTCAGCATTTTGTGAATAGTCTATTACAGCTTCCGATGCAATGAAGATGACGCAAACAGATGTAAAGAAACAACCAATGTAAAGAAAGTCCAATAAGTCAGACAGTGAGAAAACACTCAAACAATTTTATCACATAAAAATTCTAAAAGTTCATGTGCCATGCAAATCAAAACACACTCATTTTGATTTTGACTTCTCTATGATGTGGATTAAGAGGTTAATTCAATAGAATTATTTAGAAAAGTAATAATAATGAACACACAACAATGAATGCAAAAAAGAAACTGCTCTTCGCATCCTGTTGTAGCCAAAAGTATTACCACGCATACCAGATCTGCATATGCTGAAGTTCCCTGAAAATTTTCACTGGCAGAAGCACTGAGGGAGAGCACTAACAGTTTGTGTCTTCTCCATTCTTTCACACTGAGAGTTTGGGAGCACTGTTCTGCTAACACCGATCCATTAATGCCACGTTTCTCTTTCTAAGGCAACACAGGGACCTCAGCAGAAAGGCTCCCACAGTTCCTGTATACCTTCTCCCCACAGCCCAACACTGTCCACCCCAGTACAGAATTATGGAGCTTCCTGTGAAACGTTTAGGAGAAGAACGTGACAACAACCATGTCAGATTGTTGACAGGCATCCATTTATTTAGATGCTTCATGAACAGATTGCAGTTCTCACCAAGGAGGTTGAGAACTGGAGCAGAGATTTTCATGCCCTTCAGGGAATAGGCAGAAAAAGGATGATGAATCACTAAAAAAAATCTCGTTTTTTTTCTAGTTCCTTTAACCAAAAAATATTTAAGACAGTCCCTTGCTCACAAGCATTCACCATTTCTGAAGCTGCAGTCTTACTAATTCTATACTATATCTGGGAAAACAAACTCCAAATTTAAGAAGTATTAAAAGAAACCAATTCAAGAGCCAATTCTACACATTGTTTAAAAAACAACCAACCAAACCCCATCCCCCATTTCTGAGAGAGTCTACCACCAGATGCGTTTTAGCTATTTCTGAGCAAGCATTACATCAATTCAGGAGACTCAGTCAGGTACATAACTCAATAGACTGCACAGGCATAGAACAAGTGTCTTTCATCTTTTTACAGATTGCACATGTAAACTACTTACATGCAGTCAAAGATTCTGTGTATGAGGTAAGGGATGTAGACAGATCTAATAAAGGTAAGAGATCTAGAGATGTCATTTGTTTATACCTCTTCTCTGCTTCCAAAATACACTTCATTTCCTTCAAGATAGATGTCAGTTTAGGTAATTGCTTAAAGATAACTTTAAAACTTTTTTTTTTCCCCCACAGAAACAGAAAACAAAACAGCTCTGATCAAGACTACTCTTTTAATTAAAGAATTCCCAAATACATGATTTCCTCCTGAAAAAAGCAGAAGTCCCTTACATTTTGAGTAAGCGTTAAGAGAGATTTTGAAAATCACTTACTCTTTCATCTGCTCACAACATTAATTCCATATTCCAGGTAATACAGTAAGAGCCAATTGAAAAATAATTGTAAAGGGCTCTCTTCTACTGCATTTGATAGAAATGTGAATATTTTTTTAAGTATAAGCAGCATGTTGGTTCAAATTGTAGTACTAATAACTAGTTTGCTCCTTGGTCAGTTGTTTATTTTACTTCCATTTATTAATAACTAGGATCTTTATTAATAAAGGATAAAGAGACAACACCAAATAACAGGATTACTGGGCTCCCTAATTCTGTAATGAATATAATCAGGAGGAGATTATATCAGAACAGGCTGAGGGTGCTTATGCTGGAAACCAGTTCAGCATGAGCACACATACATAGAACCAGGTCTGCACATTTAACTTATAAATAAGAACTTGTAATATCCTATTACACACATTAATCCTGCATTCAAAATGTGGCTTAGAAAAGCCAAAATACTAAGAAGAAACTGTCCAGAACAGCCAGTAAAGAAATTAGGACAGAAATGTCTGTGAATGATTGTTTTATGCAAATTTAGCATCTCTCTGCAGATCCGAGTAAGGTATGTCATAGGAGGTTTGCGATTCCTTGTCCATGACACCCAAAGAGATTTTCCTTGCCAAACACCTGTTTGGGGATAAACAGAATTATTTTTTTTTTAACATAAAAAAGGGCAGCTTTTATATAACAGTACTAGAGATCTATATAGAATTCTAAACAGTGAATCACTCGGGAAGACGCCATTTAGGTTTCTAGGCCTTCCTACCTGAAAATTTCAAAGCTGGACTGTACAACTTTTCCAACACAGGCCTAATCATTAGGCTAGGATAAAATCATGAAATAAACAGAAACCACTGAAAGATGTATGGTATCACAAACAGATCACAACAAAGTTTCTGTCTCTGTAATGGGCACTCCATAGAAACTGGACAGTCAAGAGATTAAAAATAAAAAATCCTGCTGGGGGCAAAGGTATAAACTAAGATACCCCTCCCCAAACATCTTGGCAGCAATATTGTTTATTAACAACAGTGCTTGTAGCTGCTGTGTTTCCATTTGCATCCAGTACATCCTTTAATAACACATATGCACTGGAGGAAAAATCTCTCAGAACACTCGGGCATAAAGATTAAAACATATGTTTAAGTCTTCTGTGAATCTAGGAACACTTTCACAGAACTAGGAAAACATTTAAAGAGAAGCACATGAATAAACCTTAAGGTTAATTAATTGTTTTTAATGGATTTCAAAAAATAAATGCACTAAACACAGAAACAGCCAGGTTGCAAAAGGAGCTGTAAAGTGTATATCTCATACATATAGAAATGCAATGTTCAAACCAGAGAGTTGATAGCAACAGATATAAATAGAAACTTCTGAGTTGCAGAAAACCACTAAGGAAAGCCAGAATATATGCAGAAATATTACTGTCAGCATACTTAAGGCACATTAAAAATTTTACTAATATTTAGGAACAGAAAGAACTATAACAATTCTACCATCCATAATTATTTAACAATCACTTTCTTCCCCTTCCCTCTCCCATTTTGGGAAAAAACAATATTAGGTATTAATGAAATACTTTCTGTTCCAACACCAGTCGATATGGATGTTGAAGAGGACTCATTGAAGCTGCACATTTACATTGTCAAGTCTGAAAAGCTTTAAAGCAAAACTGAAAAAGTTGTCAAGTCAACGATTGGGCTCTGGAACAATCATGAAAAACTAATGTGTTGCTTTTTAACTACCTGCATAGCTGTAGACATCTCAAAATACTAGGAAAAAAGATACACAGTTCAATAAATGAAAACATGAAGGATAGTACTACTATTTAACTACCACCTTAGCTCATGGAAAAACTAGATAACTTGGTAATGGAATGAGGAGACTGCACAAGCATAACATAACAGTGCCACAAAGTCAGACTTAGCACAGTATTATGTCAGGCCCCTGGAAATGTAGAATGCAAGCTGCTCTGATGCAAGAGGGACTCTATTCTGAAAAGCAATGACGAAATTTAGGTAATGTAGTGGGTAATTACATGAACATGCACTCTTAGTGAACTGCTTTTGCCATAAGCTGGGGAATATTAAAGAAGCATATGGATTTATTGCCTCTGCTTTTGGCACTGATGCAACTGCAACTGGAAGTCTGTACTCATACCTAGCATTTAAAATTCAAAAAGCTAGGATATGGGACAAAGGACCCAGGGAAGAAAAAAGAATAACTAAGGAACTCAAAGACATGCTCTCCTGTGTGTGGCAGTAGGGGATTAAACTGTTTAATTTCTAAAGGAAGGTCAGGATGTGATTTGATCATTTTTGATAAGCATCAGTACGAGAAAGTGAAGTCTGATTATCTATTGATTCTTCTGCCTTGCCGACAAAGAAACAGCAAGTTCCAATTTCTGACAACTGAGTAGGCTATGTAGAATGAGACTACACAGCAATTATTCTGCTGGTACGATTTCTTTTTTTTTTTTCTTCCCCCCCCCCCTTCTTATTTTAAGTAGCTAAAAGAAGTGCTGACTGAAAAACAAATATGGTAGTGCTATTTCCACATTACTGTTTTTTTTGTTTCCAGAACAGACACCCTGTTTGAAAACAAATGAATTCAGACAACTCCTATGGCCTTTCTTACACAAAAAAATACTAGAACAAATTACCATATTGACATACTCGGTAACAACACTCAGAGGCTAGCTGGAGAAAGCTAACAGCTTTCTTGGGACTCTTCTCAGAGCATCTTTTGCTTTTTTTTTTTAATCTCAGCATGACAAAATGGGTATTTAATACATCAGGTGTCTGACATTATCCTGCCACTGATTTTGGCATTGACCTCTCACGTAACACTCTTGTCTAGTTCTGGGTCCCCAGAGACAGTCCAAGGACAGCACAAAAAAAAAAAAAAAAAAAAAAAGAAAGAAAGAGTTCTGTAAAATGTGATATAAAAAGGAAAGATTTAGAGAGCTAAGCAATGATTAGGGGAAAAAAGATAGATCAAAGGAAGCTTTGACAGTCTTTAGTTCTGCAGTTAGTTAGTTAAGCAGTTATACAGAGATTATACAAAGGGGATTTAAGTTAAATATTAAGAATCAAAGATAGTTTAAAAACTGGCAATGACTTTTTGGGGAGGCTCTCAGAACAGGTTAGACAGAGAAGAAGGTTGCAGATACAGCTGATCCTGAGTTGAAACGGGAGGAAAGCCCTTTGGGTCTTTCTATCTTTGTATCGACAACTCTTCTGGAAGACACTTAAAAAAAAAAAAAAATCACTTTCAGTTCAGAGTAAGAAAAATAAACTACATAAGGCATATTCCTACCGTTTAACGTTCCTTTCTGTAAGTAACATGCCTGTGACTTTCCTTTCTGATTATCTAGAATTCCCATTGTAAATTCAACTGGAGAAACACTTCCCCATTTTTTTATTCTGAGCTGTTGAGTAGAGCTCCTCTGCAACATCACGTAGCTGCCACATTTCACAAGGGAAGTTTTTGCATCCCAGTGTGGGTGAATACATGTCCACCCCCATCCAACTAGTACTGACACTATTTGACAGTTTAATTTCAGTCAGACCTATCTGTCTCAAGAATATTTTTAAACATCAAGACAAAAAGCCTTAGAGTTTAACATGTCTGGGATGTGCATCTTAGAAATCCTATCTCTAACAGATGAAACACTGTCAACCCTAAATTCCTGCATGGGTTTGCCCATCTTCAACTATCCACTCTCATCTTGCAGTACTTAAGTGTTTAATTTTTCCAGTACAGAATTTCACACTCGCTGTATCTTCTCTCTTCTCATACAATGGGATCGATATTTGACGGTATTGTTCTCAGGGTCAACAAGTGACTGGAACTTTTCTCATGGCTCTGCCCTTTTGGGGAGGGGACACACACACACACACACTTTAAATGTTGGACTTTAAATAGGTCCCCTATTGTTTTTGATGGGGTTGAAGCTCTCCTGGGCTAAAAAAATTGTAAATATTTTTGTGAATACACATTGACTTAATCATGTCTTTGAATATTTATTTTCAAGTGCTGGCTCCTGCCTTCTTGCAAATCACTCATTGTGTTTTTAAAAGATCTTTTTTAATGTACTTTTTATTTATTGTACAGTGCTACAATTTGCAGTTGCAGAACTGTGTTCTACAATTGATGCTGGAATTTTAAGAAAACATTTTTATTCTTAGAGTCTTCTTCTTAATAATGGCTTAAACAAGGCCATTAAAAAGATAAAAGATTATGATTATTTTTTTCCTTATTTAAAGTCAGAACTGTTAACTTATAAAATGCTGCAGAAAAGAAATTTACATTGAGAACAAAAAGGTAAATCAGCTCCTTGAAGCTACCAGTTCACAGGGTAATTTCACACAGAATACCATATTAAATATATATTGCTTTCAGCAGGGAAATTATGGCTTCCTGCCTTTTATAGAGAAACTGAAGTCTTTGGCACAAACCACAATATTTTGAAGAGCGCTACAAGGAAAGTCAAAATTCTGTTTCTGCCAGGGGAAAAGCAGCTGTCACATTACACTAAGAAAACTTTTCAGACCTCCATCTAACATGTAAAGAAACCCTTCTAAGTTCTAATAACAAACGAGTCATTGTAAAATAATCTCATTTGCTTCAAGTCTCAGCCATCTGGCACCCAGCCAGCCGGGGGTGAAGAGCCAGACACTTAATACACAAAGTCCCTAGCAACTAGAAGTCTGCAGGGAGCTGGAGATTGTATTACCAGCAGCTGAGTGAACAAGATTTCAGATATTACAGAGGAATATACAGAACTAAGTTTTCATGGGCCGCTTTAGTCCAGAAGCAGGAAGATGGGCAGTGAGGATCATAGCCAAAGGGGGCAGAAACTTTTATGTTACATAAACTGCACGACCCTACAAATGTGGAGTAAAAATGTTAGAAGACTAACTTCTGATGAAAGGAAAATAGAGGTAACAACATAGCCAGCCTCATTGATCACCATTTTAAAATCCAGTAACTCAGTTAAGCTGTTTGAATTTTCTGCTCATAGCTGAGAGAGTCATCTTTTCTAGCAAGACAAAAAACCCCAAAACTTCTGAGCTTTATTGGTTGAAGTTTCAAATCCTCTTTCCCCCCTCCATCTTTTCTTACACAGCAAAAGAAAGGCACAAGTAAAGTGACAAGTAACTAAAAAAAGTAATTCAATTTTTTCTTTCAAAAATAGTGGTGGTTAATCCATTTAGCTCTGACCACATGCATTTTTCTTGAGTGTGGCAGCAAGCCATGAATTCTCAGTGCCCTCCACAAGGAACAGACTCCGGGCCAGTACAGGATTCAGACAATATGCCAGAGTCCAAAGCAAGCCAGGCCAGCTGCAGCCGGGTGCTTCTGCTCTACATTCTTTATTGTGATACTTACCCAGCATTTCTCAAGCCCAATACTGAACATTCGAGGTGCTCCATACACAAATATCTACCACTGCACGCTCGCTACCCACATGCCACCTAAAATCCTTCGTGCCACTCCCAACATTTTTACCCAGTCCTCAAGCTCTGAAGGGGTCACTGTGATCATAAAAACATTTAATGATCACTTATAAACATAAATCTAAGTATTTTCCCATGACATGTTCAAGTGTTTTGATTCTCCACAAGTGGCAGTGTTCTTACTATGCATCACCAAGCCATGAAATAATAGATGGATACGTTATTAAGATTATGAGAAACACATCCCTTTCATTGTATCAGATCCTCTGCAAGTGCAAAGAGAAAATTCAGAGTTTTTTTTCCTTGCAATGTTTACAAAAGTACTTTAGAGATAATATTTGTGCAATGAATACCTTAACTCATTATTCATTATCAGCAGGTTATTTCACCTCAATTATTTCTTCCCTCTAAAACAGGTGAGTGCACAACTGTGTGAGAACCAAGCTATAAACATTTCAAATAAGCACTGATCTGAGTACAGTGATCCAGCATGCTATCCTGAACTGCCAACATATATGGCCTCAATAATAACAAATGATATTTCAGAACCCTAAAGCGATCACAAAGGAACGCTCCATGGGTTATGTCACCTTTGATTCACTTTATGCAATGTACCATTAGAAGCATACGTTGACCATTAACCGCTATGCTCCAAAAAGGTAAAATAATCACTTGAAAATGGATACGATGCACCGACAGACCAATCTGACTTTTTGGAATTTTCAACAGGGTAAAACAACCGAGGCCATGATTTTTAAAAGCATCTGGTAATTGCTGTTATGCATGCTAAGTTACAATCGAATTTTAGGAACTAGATTTTCTTGGTTCAAATTCATTTCTTATTGCTGTGCTGACCATTTGTAACCTGTACCGCACTAAAACCTACAACGTAGTAGGAAAGCTAGAAAAAGTCAAGCGGAAAGAATCAGATATGTAACTGTCCATTAAGAAGATGCATGCAAACAGAAGTTCTGTTCTGCACAATCAATCATATTTTCCTCACCAAATGATTCACCAGCATCATCATTCCCACCATTGTGTCACCTATGCATAGAGGAGAAAAGGTTTTGTATTATTCACAAGTAAACTCAAAATCCAGTAAAATGAACAAAAATCAACAAGTAGCAAACGAAAACCTAATGAAGTAGAACTAAAATATCTGTATTATTATGAAGAGTCTAATCTGCATATAGACCAAATTACTGGGCCCAGAAACAGTTCTGCATGCACAGATGAGGATTTCACATCCATAGACAGGTGAACATTCAAGTGACGTGAAAGTTTACATTGTGTGTTTTGGTTTCTGACCATTCCCTCCTTCCCACCCACTGGTCCTTCTTTAGATCTATCTGATTAGAGACTGCAGATCATCTTAGCCCACAACCACAAACCTGGTTGTTGCAAAAAGCTCTGTTTACAACCTACGGAAGTCTGTGCAGATAATCTCCTTCAGAAAGCCAAAAAAATTCACCACTCAGAAAAAGTTACACTACAGAAAAAAACAAAATAACTGATTATTTCTCATGATACAGCACAATATACAGATATGCAAGTTGGGGCTTCTAACTTCAACACTTATCTTAAAAGATAATTAAATAAGGAGTAGTCAAGAAATCTTCTCTGCAACTATTTTTATTTTTTTGTAAAGGGAAGAAGACAAAATGTTTAATGCTCTTTAGTGCAATGATGATACATCTGTTGTTCTTCAACGTCATTCAAATATCATTCAACTTGCAAACTTGCCTATATTTTGTTAAATTTCTTGTCTTAAATGCAGGCCAGCTCCTTTTTTGCTCTAAAGTTTTTATAGCCACAAAAGTGGAGGAAAATAACCAATCTGCAGTGGTTGTCCCAGGAAAAAAAAAAAAAAAGAGTCAAGGCAAGGACAATTTACCAGTAGCTTGGTCTGCCTACTTGGCATAAGAACCAAAGAGTCCACAACAACACCCCCACATCACAGCAGCCTCCTCCTCCCTTCCCCCTGAACTACAGCTGGCTTTGAGAAAAAGACACTCGATTCCACCCAGGCGAAAAAAAAAAAAAGGGAGGGGGGGAAGGACCGAACTATGTTGTTAAGAGAAATTTTTAAACAGAAAAAGAATTCTTCACACTGGTATTTAAAAAAGTTTTTAAAAAATTAAACAAAAAAAATCATTCTGCCAATGATTACTTCTGCCAAACTGGAAAAAAAATCCTTTTGGTTTTCTGGTTAAAATGAAATATGCGTAAATACACAGGAGTGACAAAAGACTATTTTTTTGCTTTCAGAGCACTATAATTTTACTTAAATGGTAGGTGTTCTTTCTAAAGAGAAAGGCATTTCAAAGAGACATCCAATCTTGTATTTCAAATGCAGCAGTCATCTCTGAAACAGGATCTTTAAGAAAATTTCAAAATAGCAAGAAGAAAATTAGTGGAGAAAAAAACCCAATACCTTATCAACTGTATTTTGAATAAAAACATAATCATCAGGAAACAAATGCACCTCTCCTTATTCCCCTTCTCCTTCCTCCAAAGTCTGTGCCTGCACAAAGATATAAGAAGCCACTAAACCACAGAGTCCCCCTCCGCCAACCACAATGGCTAAATAACTCACCATGTATCAGCGTTATTTTACATGAATGCCTTCTTTTGGAGGTTTGGAAATAAATAAAAAGTATATAGCAAAGTGATGACTGAAATTAAATGAGAACACTTGAAAATCTAGATCTTTTAACAAGGAATTATTCTTTACCAAAAAAGGTGAGTTTATGTCTTTATCCTAGCATACCATGCATCTCTCTACAGTGGCTTGAGTAGATCATCAGGTCAGAGGGCTTTTTTCCCTAATGTCAAAAATAGCAAACTTGCTACATAGATTATTTTTATTAATTGGTTCTAATTGTTTAATTTATAGATTAACTAAATCACAACTATGATTAGAGGGAGAAGAATACAGAGGAATTATGGAAGATTAATTTAAATAGCAAGAACAGTAAGTTTGGCCAATGCCAGCGAATGACTGTGAGCAGAACAGGGAACAAAATTCCTTGAACATTGATTCTGGAATTACAATGAAGGAGGATCTGGGTCTCATACCCAACAACTACTTCAATCTCTCCTACCCCTAAAGGAGAGCAGAAAGGAGCATCTTAGACTCTGTCTTGCAATCAGGGTTCTTTACAAGGCCTGAGAGTGAAAAAGGGCATGTACTTCACATTTATATCCACAGCTATAGTATATCAAAGGCCACTGATAGCAGTTCAAATTCAAACACTTCTTAGGTTGTTACTCTTACTTACCTGTTTCATATGTCATGATTACCTTTTTAAAATTTCAGTGACTTCCTTTATGCATTGCTACCTAGTATAATAGCTAATATACACCTTCAACACTAGAAGAAAAGGATATTTTTCTTTTTTTTTTTAATACACTGATAAAACCCTAGCACACCAGACCTGGCTAGGCATTGGTTTCTTTTATATGGCTTTTAGCAACTACAAGGTGCTGCAAATATCCTAGGAATGGATGAGACTGAAAAATGGAAGGCAATCTAGTGGTGTTACAGAGTGGTTAAAGGAAAAGAAAATTCTAGGCTAGAAAAAAGGACAGTCACACATACGGACTAAATCCAAAGACTTCTAGCACCTGCACCCCATTTCCGATACAAACCATTTACAACTTTTCTAAGATTTTTAGAATCTTTCTAAGATTCTAAGATTTTTAATGTATGTGGGTTGTTTGGGTTTGTTTGGGTTTTTTGTTTTTTGGTTTTTTAAATGAAATGCAGTGGAAAACTAGGTTTCACTAGACTTTTGCTGTCATCTCATATACTTCACATGCATTACCAGTACAATCCAGAGACACTCCTGCCCCCTCTATCAGGTCCAACAGAAATTATAAAATACTGATTTAGACTGGCAGCTCAGAAAACAGAAGCATTTCATGCCGAGCAACCTCTTTCACCCTCTTTTGAACACACTATAAGCTCCTTCAGAAACAACTCTTTTGTTCACAGTTACTTACTAAATTAGACATCAACACTCTGCCTCATCATATCCGGGGGAAACATGCTGTTATATCGTTAAACAATGGCCAGCTGACCTCACATTCAACAGAAACTGGATCATAAAAGAATATTTTGAACTAGATTTTAGAAGTCAATTAACAAAGATGATTTCTACTGAAATCAAAAGATTTGTGCTAATTTACAGCACAGCAGAGCCCAGATAGAAACACCATTTTAAAGACATGTTATATGAGGATACAACATCTGACATTAAATTTGATATTATAACTTTACAGACGTTTACCAAGAGGCACGTTGCATTTAGTCTTAACCAAGTATAAAACCTAAATATGAAAATGGAGGTGTGCCTCCAAAAAAACAAAAAAATCCATCTTAAGTTCTAGACATATTAAATACAGAAGGATCTGTTTGTGCCATAGTAAAAAGCACTGGTAAGACTTCAATGTGAGAATGATGCATAACCCCTACACTCCATTGTCAATAAATAAATAAATAAATAATCAAATTCAGTATTTGGAAAAAAGATCAAACTAATATGATGAAGGAGATGGGTAGTGTATCTTATGGGATGAGACTAAGTTTTGTTTGGTTAATCTATCTCAATGAACCTGAAAGAAAAAATAATAGTAGCTTACACATATATCAAGATCTAGAACAAAAGGAAAAGAACAAGGAAAACCAAGATACAACCTAACAGAAGTGAGTATCAGGTGACTAGGAAGAGAGTCAGGCCGCATATTTAAAGAGGATTCCTCAGCGTCAAAGAAATTTATCTTTTGGGTAGCTTTTCCAACTAAAGCTGCAGGGGCAGAAAGCCAAATCTTAAAAGTCAAGTTTGACAATTTCATGACACAAGTTAAATGATACGATTGTCTGCAACGGCAGACGATAACACAAGAGATCCTTTTCAGTCCTAGAATCCTATTTGAATGTAAAGGAAAAAACATGTCCATGTTGCCACTAATCTTACCAAAATACTAAATTATTACTAATCTGTTAATCAGTTTTATCCTCTTAGAAGTAGGCATAATGAATAAGCTGCTGGAGGCAACAAAAAATCTTTTGAACCAAGTTGATATTAAAGCTGAAATCTGCTGAAATCTCCCAGAGAGAAATTTTCAGTGTTTTATACTTATCTTGCGGTAAAGAACTAGTGTAGAAAGCATTAACTTTCACTAATGTACAAATACTTTAATATATGATAAATAAGATAATTCAAATAATGCAAGTTTTCCTCCAGGAAGTTCTTAAAGATTAATAGAAATATGAAACCAAATTCATTATTGTCATCAGCGCAGAAATTTTTTCCTATTGACCTGAGAATTTTTTGTAACCTTTTCCTATACGATACCCCTATATGTATTACTATAATAAGTGAGTTTTTCATAGACAGAAGACTTATTTCTGAGGTGCCGTCTCACAGGTATACTGGAATTACCGTCTAGACTGACCTACCAGTGTTGGCAAATGAGCTGATGCCAAAAATAAGGGGGGGTGGCGGGGTGGGGAATAAAGTACTGCTGCAGCTGTGATGATGCAGGAATTCAAAACCATCCTCAGCCTTGCAGAAGCAATAGCTACCTGTCTGTCTTTCTTACAGAGGCTAATAAACTTATTGCCACTCCCTTTGCCAGTATTTGTCTCTGTCCACAGGTTCCAACATCCTTTTCACTGAAACTGTAACATGGATTAACATAACTAAGAAAAGTTCAGAACAACTGTTCTCAGCTGTGCTTAATTGCACAGCCACCACTTTTGTTTTAGCCCTAATGAAGGGCTGGAATGATTTTTCCAAACGTATCAGTTAACACAAAAAAACATTACCTCTTCCTACCATAGAAGACAAAGACCACAGTTTTAAATGTTTTCTGCCTTGTTTTTGAATTTTATAATGAAACAATATAAATCTTTCCTCATGCTTTGGAAAGCCTTCAGCTACTCCTACAACAGAGGCTACCTTCACTAGGCTTAAGTACTTCTTTCCAATAAAGCTTCATTGCTACCACTGGCATCCATACTTTCCGTGGGGTTTCAAATATCCTTCAAAGTGTCATTATCTCCTGTTTTAAGTTTTACACATACTGAAGTTTGATGGTACTTCAGTCTTACGGCTTTTTGAATGGGTTGGATATTGCAATTTCCCATACCTATAGAAAATTGCTACAAGTTTCTTTCTGATTAATGCTCTCTTCCTTCTTCTGCATTCTTCATATGAGAGTGATTTCATCTGCTAATACAATTTTAATTATTTTAATGTGTTTTAATTTATTTATAATTTTAATAATGTGTATTTTATAATTAATGATTATTATTTTTACATATTTTATTCCTATGTAATTATTTTCATACCCATGTATCCTGCATCTCCAGCAAGTCTTCTGACAACTCCCCCATATGCTTATCAACTTTAATATAAAAACACTCAAAGCAAACCAATACAAAGCAATTTCATTGGGACTGATGGTTGACAGAGATTCACTACCACATTTGGTCATATGTATTTGCAGAATCAAGTCTTAACCCTATACTTGAAAAATACACACATTGTTAAAGAATGATCTAACGTTCAATTTTTAAAAGGCAGCTTTCTGCATTAACATTATGTTAATCACTGTCTTTGACAACAGTCAAACCAAACTTATAGAAAGAGGTTACAATAGCACTAACACATCTTGCATTTACACCACAATGATTGCAAACAAAAGGTGTATCAATCTTTGGGCTTTTTAAGTTTCCTTCTGGAAATTCAGTTAATACTTTGTTTTTTAAGCACCACAAGCTAAAGAGGTTGCAGTAACATCACATACCTTTTGATTGCCTTCTGATCGAAGAATGTATTACCCAACACAATACCTGATCACTTGTTGCCAGAAATTCCTCCCTGTGGGAACTTCAGTCTTTAAGCAAGCAAAAGGCAAAGTAGTGTTGTATTTAAGTCTAAGAAATTGAAAACCAAAATCCGGAGTTTGAATTTCTAGAAAATCAAATCTCCCATTTCTCTTTTAAATGAATATGACCTCTACAATCTCAGTAGTGCAGTTTAAGGAATATTCATTTTGCGTTGGTATTGGTACACAGTTGGCATCACCAGAAAAACTGGAAACCACTGTTACGCAGAGCCCTCCCTGTTCTTGTCCCCTGCTCCTCAGAACCAAGTTACCACAGCAACATGTGAACATCTACAGAGCAGTTAACGTGATCAACATATGCCACTGTAGCATGGAGTTTGACAACACTGCATTTAGTAATTGAAACATCAACAGACAAAGAGATTTAGGAAAAAGGATTTTATCAGAACTTCAGCTGAGTGACTGCATGCTTTTGCCTCACAGAGTTAAATACCCAGTGGGTGTACTGCACACAGTCAAGTCTTGACTTTATTCAACAGCAAACATTCACAGCAGAATATTTGCAGCAAGTTTTAACATCACTCTCTTCACCCCTCTCTTGTGGCTGAAAAAAAGGTAAACGTGCTCATATATACATATATATCATAGACAGCTGCAGCAATACAGGAGGCTAAATAATGATTGCGTGCATCAGTTTGCTGGGTAGGTATGTTACAATTTGTGACCAAATAGATATTCAACTTTTTCTCTTTAAATTAAAAAACAGTGGAAAGTGTAAAAATCCACCATGTATTCCCAGGTTCATCCACCTACTTTGCCTGAGCCCTCCATTAACTATACTTTCTATGAAATATATGTATTTCTACCATTTCTCTGCCTAATCACATCAGTGAACACCATTAACTTTATTCACATGTTTAAGACACATTTAGTTTATGAAGATTTTATGTAAAAGCACAAGACGACAAGAATGAGCAGAAACAGAGTTCAGTCGGGCAATACTCTGGCAAAAAAATCTTTACTGAGGTTTATTTCAAACTTTAACATATTTAACATCATATTCTTAGCTTGTAGTTCATGGAAATTTTTTCTTCTGTAGATTTGAAAAATTCAAGTAAGAATTTATTATTCTGGCCTCCCAACCAGAATTATGCTAGGAGAACACATGCGTCACCTTGAATTAGTGTCATAAAACCTAGAACAATGTACAGTGTGAAGTGGGCTGGCTCAGTCCAACTTCCCCAAGACACGTGCATCTTTCTGGTATTCCAGTGGTTAGGTCTGTTGCTTCACACAACAACATAAAAATGTACATTGAATAGAAATATAAATGTTTTAATCTTCTGGCTCAAACTTCTTGTCAAGTTGCCGTAAGAGCAGAAGGAAACAGCAGTAGCAGCGTCCTGACTAGAAGACCTGTGCAGCTCCACTGTGACCTGAAGCTTAGGCTTGAGAAGAAGGACAGGTAAGGGTCCTTCATCCACAGGATACTGGAGGAAAGACCAACTCCTGTTGTTCTGTTGTCTCTTGCTTGCCACATCTTTGTAACCAAGCCAGAGACAGCATCCCCTCCACTGCATAGCCCACAGTTCTTGTGCCATATCAATGATCAGGGGGAAGCAGAAAAGTAAAGTTTGTGGGAAAGTACTTGTGTTATCTGGGCACAATATTTTGCTGATGACTTATCCACCAGCTGCCTGAGACTCCACAATATCAGTTAATATATATCTTGAAAGTCCAGTCCTTTCTCACCTGTCCCACCCATCAAAGAAAGTGCCCACATAAAGAGTCACTGAAGCTCTGCTTCCACACAATGGTAAACACTTGCAGAGCTACATCACCAGTATATCATACTATTACATCCAAGAAATCCTTTCAAATTTAAAGCCACACAAGAGCGCATTGTCCAAGCCTATAGTGTCCACAGCCCCACATCATATCTGTCTATAATATACATAAGTTTCCACAGGGATTAATACTGCTTGGCACTTATCAGAGGCATCTTTTAACAGCATGACTGAGACATGACAAGAGAACACTAAGCTGTGAGGCTTGCTGGGACTGGACTATTCAGAGTGCATCTGGTATAGGCAGGATAATGTCCATGCGTCATCTAGAGATGAAACTCTACCTATAGAACTCTATTCTCCACGTGCCTTCCTATGGGAAGTATTTACAACACATAGCATTAACAGTCTGTGAGTAAGGACGATGGCATGAAGCCTGGAACACATCAACCATTCAGATTGGAAGGGACCTTTGGA